>NW_024609774.1:312500-451917 GCF_018296145.1 Oncorhynchus tshawytscha
GTCCCTCTCTCTGCCACTCATCTCTCTGTCCCTCTCATCTCTCTGACCCTCTCTCTCACTGCCCCTCCTCTCTTTGTTCCTCTTTCTCTCTGTCCCTCTCTCGCTCTCTCTCTCTCTCTACCCCTCCTGTCTCTGTGTATCTCTCTATGCCCCTCCTGTCTCTGTCCTTCTCTCTCTGTGTCCCTTTCTCTCTCTGTCCCTCCTCTCTCTGTCCCCTCTCTCTGTCCTTCTCTCTCTGTGTCCCTCTCTCTCTGTCCTGATTTCTCTCTGTCCCTCTCATCTCTCTGTCCCTCCTCTCTCTGTTCCTCTCTCTCTGTCCTTCTCTCTCTGTCCCTCTCTCTCTGTCCTGATTTCTCTCTGTCCCTCTCATCTCTCTGTCCTTCTCTCTCTGTCCCTCTCTCTCTGTCCTGATTTCTCTCTGTCCCTCTCATCTCTCTGTCCTTCTCTCTCTGTCCCTCTCTCTCACTGCCCCTCCTCTCTTTGTTCCTCTTTCTCTCTGTCCCTCTCTCTCTCTCTCTCTACCCCTCCTGTCTCTGTGTATCTCTCTATGCCCCTCCTGTCTCTGTCCTTCTCTCTCTGTGTCCCTTTCTCTCTCTGCCCCTCCTGTCTGTGTATCTCTCTCTCTCTGCCTGTCCTGTCTCTGTCCTTCTCTCTCTGTGTCCCTTTCTCTCTCTGCCCATCCTGTCTCTGTGTATCTCTCTCTCTCTGCCTGTCCTGTCTCTGTCCTTCTCTCTCTCTCTCTCTCTCTCTACCCCTCCTGTCTCTGTGTATCTCTCTATGCCCCTCCTGTCTCTGTCCTTCTCTCTCTGTGTCCCTTTCTCTCTCTGCCCCTCCTGTCTCTGTGTATCTCTCTCTCTGCCTGTCCTGTCTCTGTCCTTCTCTCTCTGTGTCCTCTCTCTCTGTGTCCCTCTCTCTCTCTGCCACTCCTCTCTCTGCCCCTCCTCTCTCTGTCCCTCTCTCTCTGTCCTCCTCTCTCTGTCCCTCCTCTCTCTGTCCCTCTCTCTCTGTCCCGATTTCTCTCTGTCCTCTCTCTGTCCCTCTCTCTGCCACTCATCTCTCTGTCCCTCTCTCTCACTCTGCCCCTCTCTCTCACTGCCCCTCCTCTCTTTGTTCCTCTTTCTCTCTGTCCCTCTCTCTCTCTGCCCCTCTCTCTCTGTCCCTCTCTCTCTCTGTCCCTCTCTCTGTTCTTCTCTCTCTGTCCCTCCTCTCTCTGTCCCTCCTCTCTGTCCCTCTCTCTCTCTGTCCCTCCTCTCTCTGTCCCTCTCTCTCTGCTCCTCCTCTCTCTGTCCCTCCTCTCTCTGTCCCTCCTCTCTCTGTCCCTCCTCTCTCTGTCCCTCTCTCTCTGTCCTGATTTCTCTCTGTCCCTCTCATCTCTCTGTCCCTCTCTCTCACTCTGTCCCTCTCTCTCACTGCCCCTCCTCTCTTTGTTCCTCTTTCTCTCTGTCCTCTCTCTCTCTCTCTACCCCTCCTCTCTCTGTCCCTCCTCTCTCTGTCCCTCTCTCTCTGTCCTGATTTCTCTCTGTCCCTCTCATCTCTCTGTCCCTCTCTCTCACTGCCCCTCCTCTCTTTGTTCCTCTTTCTCTCTGTCCCTCCTCTCTCTGTCCCTCTCTCTCTCTCTCTCTACCCCTCCTCTCTCTGTCCCTCCTCTCTCTGTCCCTCCTCTCTCTGTCCCTCCTCTCTCTGTCCCTCTCTCTCTGTCCTGATTTCTCTCTGTCCCTCTCATCTCTCTGTCCCTCTCTCCTGCCCCTCCTCTCTTTGTTCCTCTTTCTCTCTGTCCCTCCTCTCTCTGTCCCTCTCTCTCTCTCTCTCTACCCCTCCTCTCTCTGTCCCTCCTCTCTCTGTCCCTCCTCTCTCTGTCCTACCTAGCACCCTATAATCAGCTAACCTGGAGGGTTTACTGGAACTATCGTCTGTCTGGAACAGACCGTGAATACAGTCTCTAACTATCGTCTGTCTGGAACAGACCCTGAATAGAGTCTCTAACTATCGTCTGTCTGGAACAGACCGTGAATACAGTCTCTAACTACCGTCTGTCTGGAACAGACCGTGAATACAGTCTCTAACTATCGTCTGTCTGGAACAGACCGTGAATACAGTCTCTAACTATCGTCTGTCTGGAACAGACCGTGAATACAGTCTCTAACTATCGTCTGTCTGGAACAGACCGTGAATACAGTCTCTAACTATCGTCTGTCTGGAACAAACCGTGAATACAGTCTCTAACTATCTGGAACAAAACGTGAATACAGTCTCTAACTATCGTCTGTCTGGAACAGACCGTGAATACAGTCTCTAACTATCGTTTGTCTGGAACAGACCCTGAATACAGTCTCTAACTATCGTCTGTCTGGAACAGACCGTGAATACAGTATCTAAGTATCGTCTGTCTGGAACAAACCGTGAATACAGTCTCTAACTATCGTCTGTCTGGAACAGACCGTGAATACAGTCTCTAACTATCGTCTGTCTGGAACAGACCGTGAATACAGTCTCTAACTATCGTCTGTCTGGAACAGACCGTGAATACAGTCTCTAACTATCGTCTGTCTGGAACAGACCGTGAATACAGTCTCTAACTATCGTCTGTCTGGAACAGACCGTGAATACAGTCTCTAACTATCGTCTGTCTGGAACAGACCGTGAATACAGTCTCTAACTATCGTCTGTCTGGAACAGACCGTGAATACAGTCTCTAACTATCGTCTGTCTGGAACAAACCGTGAATACAGTCTCTAACTATCTATCTGGAACAAACCGTGAATACAGTCTCTAACTATCGTCTGTCTGGAACAGACCGTGAATACAGTCTCTAACTATCGTTTGTCTGGAACAGACCCTGAATACAGTCTCTAACTATCGTCTGTCTGGAACAGACCGTGAATACAGTATCTAAGTATCGTCTGTCTGGAACAAACCGTGAATACAGTCTCTAACTATCGTCTGTCTGGAACAGACCGTGAATACAGTCTCTAACTATCGTCTGTCTGGAACAGACCGTGAATACAGTCTCTAACTATCGTCTGTCTGGAACAAACCGTGAATACAGTCTCTAACTATCGTCTGTCTGGAACAAACCGTGAATACAGTCTCTAAGTATCGTCTGTCTGGAACAGACCGTGAATACAGTCTCTAACTATCGTCTGTCTGGAACAAACCGTGAATACAGTCTCTAACTATCGTCTGTCTGGAACAAACCGTGAATACAGTCTCTAACTATCGTCTGTCTGGAACAAACCGTGAATACAGTCTCTAACTATCGTCTGTCTGGAACAAACCGTGAATACAGTCTCTAACTATCGTCTGTCTGGAACAAACCGTGAATACAGTCTCTAACTATCGTCTGTCTGGAACAAACCGTGAATACAGTCTCTAAGTATCGTCTGTCTGGAACAAACCGTGAATACAGTCTCTAACTATCGTCAGTCTGGAACAAACCGTGAATACAGTCTCTAAGTATCGTCTGTCTGGAACAAACCGTGAATGCAGTCTCTAACTATCGTCTGTCTGGAACAAACCGTGAATGCAGTCTCTAACTATCGTCTGTCTGGAACAAACCGTGAATGGAGTCTCTAACTATCGTCTGTCTGGAACAAACCGTGAATGCAGTCTCTAACTATCGTCTGTCTGGAACAAACCGTGAATGCAGTCTCTAACTATTGTCTGTCTGGAACAAACCGTGAATGCAGTCTCTAACTATCGTCTGTCTGGAACAGACCGTGAATACAGTCTCTAACTATCGTCTGTCTGGAACAAACCGTGAATGCAGTCTCTAACTATCGTCTGTCTGGAACAAACCGTGAATACAGTCTCTAACTATCATCTGTCTGGAACAAACCGTGAATACAGTCTCTAACTATCATCTGTCTGGAACAAACCGTGAATGCAGTCTCTAACTATCGTCTGTCTGGAACAGACCGTGAATACAGCCTCTAACTATCGTCTGTCTGGAACAGACCGTGAATACAGTCTCTAACTACCGTCTGTCTGGAACAAACCGTGAATGCAGTCTCTAACTATCGTCTGTCTGGAACAAACCGTGAATGCAGTCTCTAACTATCGTCTGTCTGGAACAAACCGTGAATACAGTCTCGAACTATCGTCTGTCTGGAACAAACCGTGAATACAGTCTCTAACTATCGTCTGTCTGGAACAAACCGTGAATACAGTCTCTAACTATCGTCTGTCTGGAACAAACCGTGAATACAGTCTCTAAGTATCGTCTGTCTGGAACAGACCGTGAATACAGTCTCTAACTATCGTCTGTCTGGAACAAACCGTGAATGCAGTCTCTAACTATCGTCTGTCTGGAACAAACCGTGAATCCAGTCTCTAACTATCGTCTGTCTGGAACAAACCGTGAATACAGTCTCTAACTATCATCTGTCTGGAACAAACCGTGAATGCAGTCTCTAACTATCGTCTGTCTGGAAGAGACCGTGAATACAGTCTCTAACTATCGTCTGTCTGGAACAGACCGTGAATACAGTCTCTAACTATCGTCTGTCTGGAACAGACCGTGAATACAGTCTCTAACTATCGTCTGTCTGGAACAGACCGTGAATACAGTCTCTAACTATCGTCTGTCTGGAACAAACCGTGAATACAGTCTCTAACTATCGTCTGTCTGGAACAGACCGTGAATACAGTCTCTAACTATCGTCTGTCTGGAACAGACCGTGAATACAGTCTCTAACTATCGTCTGTCTGGAACAGACCGCGAATACAGTCTCTAACTATCGTCTGTCTGGAACAGACCGTGAATACAGTCTCTAACTATCGTCTGTCTGGAACAGACCGTGAATACAGTCTCTAACTATCGTCTGTCTGGAACAAACCGTGAATACAGTCTCTAACTATCGTCTGTCTGGAACAGACCGTGAATACAGTCTCTAACTATCGTCTGTCTGGAACAGACCGTGAATACAGTCCCTAACTATCGTCTGTCTGGAACAAACCGTGAATACAGTCTCTAACTATCGTCTGTCTGGAACAGACCGTGAATACAGTCTCTAACTATCGTCTGTCTGGAACAGACCGTGAATACAGTCTCTAACTATCGTCTGTCTGGAACAAACCGTGAATACAGTCTCTAACTATCGTCTGTCTGGAACAGACCGTGAATACAGTCTCTAACTATCGTCTGTCTGGAACAGACCGTGAATACAGTCTCTAACTATCGTCTGTCTGGAACAGACCGTGAATACAGTCTCTAACTATCGTCTGTCTGGAACAGACCGTGAATACAGTCTCTAACTATTGTCTGTCTGGAACAGACCCTGAATACAGTCTCTAACTATCGTCTGTCTGGAACAAACCGTGAATACAGTCTCTAACTATCGTCTGTCTGGAACAGACCGTGAATACAGTCTCTAACTATCGTCTGTCTGGAACAGACCGTGAATACAGTCTCTAACTATCGTCTGTCTGGAACAGACCGTGAATACAGTCTCTAACTACCGTCTGTCTGGAACAGACCGTGAATACAGTCTCTAACTATCGTCTGTCTGGAACAGACCCTGAATACAGTCTCTAACTATCGTCTGTCTGGAACAAACCGTGAATACAGTCCCTAACTATCGTCTGTCTGGAACAGACCGTGAATACAGTCTCTAACTATCGTCTGTCTGGAACAGACCGTGAATACAGTCTAACTATCGTCTGTCTGGAACAGACCGTGAATACAGTCTCTAACTATCGTCTGTCTGGAACAGACCGTGAATACAGTCTCTAACTATCGTCTGTCTGGAACAAACCCTGAATACAGTCTCTAACTATCGTCTGTCTGGAACAGACCGTGAATACAGTCTCTAACTATCGTCTGTCTGGAACAGACCGTGAATACAGTCTCTAACTATCGTCTGTCTGGAACAAACCGTGAATACAGTCTCTAACTATCGTCTGTCTGGAACAGACCGTGAATACAGTCTCTAACTATCGTCTGTCTGGAACAGACCGTGAATACAGTCTCTAACTATCGTCTGTCTGGAACAGACCGTGAATACAGTCTCTAACTATCGTCTGTCTGGAACAGACCGTGAATACAGTCTCTAACTATCGTCTGTCTGGAACAGACCGTGAATACAGTCTCTAACTATCGTCTGTCTGGAACAGACCGTGAATACAGTCTCTAACTATCGTCTGTCTGGAACAGACCGTGAATACAGTCTCTAACTATCGTCTGTCTGGAACAGACCGTGAATACAGTCTCTAACTATCGTCTGTCTGGAACAGACCGTGAATACAGTCTCTAACTACCGTCTGTCTGGAACAGACCGTGAATACAGTCTCTAACTATCGTCTGTCTGGAACAGACCGTGAATACAGTCTCTAACTATCGTCTGTCTGGAACACACCGTGAATACAGTCTCTAACTATCGTCTGTCTGGAACAGACCGTGAATACAGTCTCTAACTATCGTCTGTCTGGAACAGACCGTGAATACAGTCTCTAACTATCGTCTGTCTGGAACAGACCGTGAATACAGTCTCTAACTATCGTCTGTCTGGAACAGACCGTGAATACAGTCTCTAACTATCTGGAACAGACCGTGAATACAGTCTCTAACTATCTGGAACAGACCGTGAATACAGTCTCTAACTATCTGGAACAGACCGTGAATACAGTCTCTAACTATCGTCTGTCTGGAACAGACCGTGAATACAGTCCCTAACTATCGTCTGTCTGGAACAGACCGTGAATACAGTCTCTAACTATCGTCTGTCTGGAACAGACCGTGCATACAGTCTCTAACTATCTGGAACAGACCGTGAATACAGTCTCTAACTATTGTCTGTCTGGAACAGACCGTGAATACAGTCCCTAACTATCGTCTGTCTGGAACAGACCGTGAATACAGTCTCTAACTATCGTCTGTCTGGAACAGACCGTGAATACAGTCTCTAACTATCTGGAACAGACCGTGAATACAGTCTCTAACTATCGTCTGTCTGGAACAGACCGTGAATACAGTCTCGGCTAAAGCGGGAACATTGCCTTTAAAGTTCGATCACTCTGTAAAGACTGTAAAGATTGATCACACTACATAATGTATCTCAGAAATGGATGTTATGGAAACAGTAACACAAGTTGTAACAGTATGTTTGGGCAGACCATGTAATGTATCAATGTTAAGGAGATATGTAATGAACACGAAGTGGAACGGTACATTTCATCACAAAAGATAACGTATCACGTTACTGTACCTTACGGAAAAAATATTATTCACAAAAGGTGGAACGGTACATTCGGTTATACAAGATAATGTATGCAGAATGTTTCAAAAGACTAGTAAAAGCTGCATACTCTAGAAGCACCGATGCAATACTTTATTATCCAGCATTTCAACAGCAAGCTGTCTTCATCAGGGTCTCATCAATGTCCAGTATGAAGAAAGGACGTTCTGCAATGAGCAAAGGGTGTCTCTCTGATCCTCTTCTCTGTTCCAGGACCTTATTGACTCACAGATAGAGATTTATATGTGTCACTTTGTGCTGCTTTTCCAAAAAGATATGCGTCACAACACGCTGACAGTAAGGCCAAAGGGATGGATCATCATGCCTTCATTTCCCTTATTCCCATCATCCACATAGTGGTATATACTACTGACTGGATGAATAAATATTACTCCTCCCTTTTATTCTCATACACTGGTCAAAGTCAACAGTACGGAGTCTTCTGTGAGTTACTGGGAACATGAATAAGTCAACGTGAACTCCTTTACTGTTCATTGTAATGCGCAGTGAAACACCTGATGGTTTATGTTCAGTTCAACACCGAGACAACAGACCAAAATGGGACACCCCGTTATTGCATTATTTCATTGTCAAAGGAAGTTTACAGTGCTGCACTTCTGACACATAGTGAAACGCTTCAATGACGACTCTGGCTGTTGCTTCAATGACTAATCTGGGTGGTAAAGCTGGAGTATTTCTGATACATTTACAGTACAGCCCCCCTCTAGTGCTGCATCCTGTGGTCTGACACGTTTTACTACGAACAACTGTACTCTGCTGCAGTAGGACAGCTCTGTTGCACCCTACTGGGAAGTGGACTGCAGGTGTGGTGTATACTGTATGTCTGGTTGTGTATGTGTGTAGGGTGGAAGTGTGTGTGTGTGTGTGTGTGTTGTTATGGTGTGTGGGCGTGTATGGGGGGGGCTGTGGTTGTGTGTCTGTTTCATCGTTGATGAAACTGCAGCTTCTTTACTGGTATGTATTAAACACAGTGAGGGGAAATGTATCATTTTCCTAAACCATCAGCAAGTGAAATGACTGTGTGCGGTGTCCATATTAGGAAAGCCTCATTATCAGCAGGACTTCTATCCTAATATAGACACCATACTGGTGGTTGTTCTCACCAACTGGACCTTCTCCATGGCATTGTGTAATAGAGATCCAATCTCAATGACTATCTGTCTAGTTAAATCCTGGAAAAAGGACTAGATGGTGTGATGTAATACCTTTGCCTCCATAGTGAGTTTTTTTGATGAAATAGTGGCTGTTAAGTGTGTCCTTCCTGCTGGCGACTGCGTTCTTTAGAAATACTCTAGTAACGGATCAGATATCCATGAACTTGACATTGAACAACTCATGACCTGGTTGTGTTTGATAGCATCTGGGGTTGCAAAATTCTGGTAAAAAAAAAAGATTCTGCGCAGTCACTGATCACCGACCGAGCAGAAGTGATGCTCTGGAACATGGCCATAACTTCATATCTTCTAGTGCAGAAGGGATGCTCTCGAACATGGCCATAACGTCATATCTTCTAGAGCAGAAGTGATGCTCTGGAACATGGCCATAACTTCACATCTTCTAGTGCAGAAGTGATGCTCTGGAACATGGCCATAACTTCATATCTTCTAGTGCAGAAGTGATGCTCTGGAACATGGCCATAACTTCATATCTTCTAGAGCAGAAATGAGGCTCTGGAACATGGCCATAACTTCATATCTTCTAGAGCAGAAATGAGGCTCTCGAACATGGCCATAACGTCATATCTTCTAGTGCAGAAGGGATGCTCTCGAACATGGCCATAACGTCATATCTTCTAGAGCAGAAGTGATGCTCTGGAACATGGCCATAACTTGGCCATAAGTTCATATCTTCTAGTGCAGAAGTGATGCTCTGGAACATGGCCATAACTTCATATCTTCTAGAGCAGAAGTGATGCTCTGGAACATGGCCATAACTTCATATCTTCTAGAGCAGAAGTGAGGCTCTGGAACATGGCCATAACTTCATATCTTCTAGAGCAGAAGTGAGGCTCAGAAGTGAGCGGAACATGGCCATAAATAGAGCAGAAGTGGCTCTGGAACATGGCCATAACTTCATATCTTCTAGTGCAGAAGTGATGCTCTCGAACATGGCCATAACTTCATATCTTCTAGAGCAGAAGTGAGGCTCTGGAACATGGCCATAACTTCATATCTTCTAGAGCAGAAGTGATGCTCTCGAACATGGCCATAATGTCATATCTTCTAGTGCAGAAGTGATGCTCTCGAACATGGCCATAACTTCATATCTTCTAGAGCAGAAGTGATGCTCTCGAACATGGCCATAACTTCATATCTTCTAGAGCAGAAGTAATGCTCTCGAACATGGCCATAACTTCATATCTTCTAGTGCAGAAGTGATGCTCTTGAACATGTCCATAACTTCATATCTTCTAGTTCAGAAGTGATGTTCTCAACCATGGCCATAACTTCATATCTTCTAGAGCAGGAGTGCACATCCAATACTTCATAAGACCATGCACTACAGTAGTACTATTTTGGTTATATCGGTTTCTGATTGAAGACAGAAGTCTGTTTGGTCATTTCACCTGAAGACTGAGACATCTGTTTGGCCATTTCACCTGAAGACTGAGACATCTGTTTGGTCATTTCACCTGAAGACTGAGACATCTGTTTGGCCATTTCACCTGAAGACTGAGACATCTGTTTGGTCATTTCACCTGAAGACTGAGACATCTGTTCGGCCATTTCACCTGAAGACTGAGACATCTGTTTTGGCCATTTCACCTGAAGACTGAGACATCTGTTTGGTCATTTCACCTGAAGACTGAGACATCTGTTTGGCCATTTCACCTGAAGACTGAGATATCTGTTTGGCCATTTCACCTGAAGACTGAGACATCTGTTTGGTCATTTCATCATAATGTCATGATTAGTGGTGTGGTGATTACAGGAATAGATAGCATACATAGACATAGGTTGTGTGCCAAGTGGCACCCTATTCCTTATATAGGGCATTACTTTTGACCAGAGCCCTATGGGTCTCGGTCAAATGTAGTACACTACATAGAGAATAGGATGCCACTTGAGACGTAAACATAGATATCAAATCTGATCTTTCCGGATAGGAAAATGAGTGAGATATACCCACATGAAGAAATACTATAGTATGTTATGGTATAAATACTACAGTATTCATAGTAGTGTTTTTGTGTAGTGTTTTTAGTACTCACTGTTGTATACTGTTGTATTTACAGTTAACTATAGTATAAATACTCTCGTAAAAGAAAACTGTGGTAAATACTGTAGTAATTACTGTAGTGTTTTTGCAGACTGTAGTGTACTGTAATATTTGGTTTTATGTGGACATTACTGTACTATTTACTATAGTGTTTTTGTTGTATTACCTTTGACATAAAAGTGGATGTTTTCTCCTTCAGGAAATCTAATGGAAAAATACTAATTAAAAATACTGGCAAAGTCAAACGCCGGAGTGGGGGAACGGCAGTAGCCGAAACACGGAAGACCTGCTGGAACAGTGCCAATACTGATTACCTCCCCACATCTACTGCCGTTCTCCCTCTCCGGCATTCGACGTTGCCGGTTTACTAATCACTGGCTCTGACGACCATCATTACGCACACCTGTCACCATCACTACGCACACCTGTCACCATCACTACGCACACCTGTCACCATCACTACGCACACCTGTCACCATCACTACGCACACCTGCGCCTCATCATGAGACACACCTGGACTCCATAATTTCACGGATTACCTCCCCTTATATCTGTCACTCCCTTATTTCCATTCCCCAGGCAGTATTGGTTATGTGCTTCATGACCAGATGCCACTCTCGGTTTGTATCGGTCTGTGGTTCTTGTATTATTAAACTCACCCCTTGCACCTGCTTCTCAACTCCCAGCATCTCCATTACAATACTACAGTTTACTATAGAATTCTACAGTAAGTACTCTATTGTTCTGTAGTAAACTTGTTTTCACTGAATTTAGAATGGCCAGCCACAGCCAGAAATGAGCACTATTTCTGTTACGTATATTTAAAATATGTATTTCAATTACTTTTGAGTATTTAGTCATTTGTCTTACTCTGGTCTGAACTACACTCCAACGTATGTTGTAACAAGATACTTTCGAAGGCTGTAATTTTAATTGTCAAAGTACTTTTGTATACCATTTTTTTTTATAGCAGTTCCCCATTTTGTGGCCTCCTTTCAACCTGCATTGGTATCAGAAGTCTGATGGCACTATGGTGTGACAAGAGCATCTGCTAAATTAACTAAATATAAATGTATATGTAAAAATGAACAATTGCAATGTGCTATTCTAAAGAGCTCCGTCTCGATTCAAGGCCGATAATAATACCCAATGTGCTTTGCAGTTCATTTTGATATTCTCATTTTCAAATGTACATTTACGTTTAGGTCATGTAGCAGATACTCTTATCCAGAGTGACTTCCAGTCAGTACATTCAACTAATAGATAAACAACATATCACAGTCATAGCAAGTAAAACACTACTGTAACCGGTAGTTACTGAGAATGTTGTTTGCTGTTCGGGCTGGCAAATGTATTTCTCTTTATTTCAAAATACAAGTATTTTGTAGTTTACTTTGATACATTGATCTTTATTGTATTTTGTAATTGGTCTTTTTGCCCATCCCAGACCACAGCTGTATGAATGAGAGAGTGAATGACATAAAAGAGGCGGGGTGGGTTGGGGGGGGGGTGGGGGTGAATCTCTTTGCAACAATTCGAGGAACTGATTGTGGTCTCTGAGAATTGTGACTCACATGCCATATCAGGAAATCCTTCAGATGTCGGTCACAATATGCCTTGAGCAAGAGGCAAGCCCCTGTGTGTTTGTGTGTGTGTGCATGCTCATCTCTCTCTCTCTCTCTCTCTCTCGTGTGTGTGTGTGCATGCTCCTCTCTCTCTCTCTCTCTCTCTCTCTCGTGTGTGTGTGTGCATGCTCATCTCTCTCTCGCTCTCTCTCTCTCTCGTGTGTGTGTGTGCATGCTCATCTCTCTCTCTCTCTCTCTCTCTCTCTCTGCATGCTCTCTCTCTCTCTCTCTCTCTCTCTCGTGTGTGTGTGTGTGCATGCTCCTCTCTCTCTCTCTCTCTCTCTCTCTCTCTCGCTCTCTCTCACATAACCTAATCCTCCCAGCTCCACTCTACTAAACAACCTACTTACATCAACAGCTATCTCTTTCTCTGTCTAAATGTCCTCCCTATCTATCTTACACTAGTGATATTACTCAGTCACACATCTGAAAGCATTTGGAAACTGAGGCAGGATATTGACCAAGCCATGACGGGACACCGTGAGGCAAACACTCAGAGGCAAAGCACTCAATTGAGGCCACACCAATCAGCAACTCAGAGCAGCCCATTCATTCTCTATTCAGAAATCCCATCCCATTTCCTATAAGTCATTGAGACAGCTCACACCAATATTGATCCATACATACCAATTTACTGACAGCATCTGGTCCATCTACAGTGTACAGTACATATTACAGTAAGAGCAAACATGAAATCTAATATATAGACCAAATGATATTAGAGTTAACATCTTTATCAAGAGAAGGTTTACTGTTCTTGAGTAGGGTGTGAGTCTCCCACCTCGGATAACCAGCATGTTTTATTTGAATATTAGGAAAGAGAACAATTATCTAAAAAATCTCTTTTCCTGCCAACCACTGAATCACAGGGTTGGAATTTGTGCTTGAGTCTCTCTAGACTCAGCAGAGCAATGGCCAGCTTCATAAGCTTTTAAGGAGGTACATATTCTCTCTCGTTTTTATATTCATTGTTAAGATTTTATTGATTTATTATTAACAGTTAATTCAAACCACATAATTCATACCTCACAACCCAAATAATGATTTACAGCATAATGACTATCTCATCATGAAATAAGGTTTTCATATGAATGACATTTCCTTACAGAGAATCAGGCTAAGGGGCAAAGCTATAGAGAGATTTATTTGAAAGGATTTTAGAAACAGAAAGAGACCCCTGAAAACGTGTTAATGTGTGATATGAGAGCTGGGGGCTGTCTCTTTCCTGCTCTCTCTCTCTCTCTCTCTTTCATGCTCTCTCTCTCTCTCTCTCTCTCTGTCCTGCACTCTCTCTCTCTTTCCTGCTCTCTCTCTCTCTCTTTCATGCTCTCTCTTTCTCTCCCTCTCTCTGTCCTGCACTCTCTCTCTCTTTCCTGCTCTCTCTCTCTCTTAAATGCTCTCTTTCTTTCTCTCTCTCTCTCTTTCCTGCTCTTGCTCTCTCTCTTTCTCTCCCTCTCTCTGTCCTGCTCTCTCTCTCTCTTTCCTGCTCTCTCTCTCTCTTAAATGCTCTCTTTCTTTCTCTCCCTCTCTCTTTCATGCTCTCTTTCATGCTCTCTTTCATGCTCTCTTTCATGCTCTCTTTCTTTCTCTCTCTCTCTTTCCTGCTCTTGCTCTTTCTCTCTCTTTCCTGCTCTCTCTCTTTCATGCTCTCTTTCTTTCTCTCTCTCTCTTTCATGCTCTCTCTCTTTCATGCTCTCTTTCTTTCTCTCTCTCTCTTTCATGCTCTCTCTCTTTCATGCTCTCTTTCTTTCTCTCTCTCTCTTTCATGCTCTCTCTCTTTCATGCTCTCTTTCTTTCTCTCTCTCTCTTTCATGCTCTCTTTCATCTCTCTCTCTCTTTCATGCTCTCTTTCTTTCTCTCTCTCTCTTTCATGCTCTCTTTCTTTCTCTCTCTCTCTTTCATGCTCTCTCTCTTTCATGCTCTCTTTCTTTCTCTCTCTCCTCTTTCCTGCTCTTGCTCTTTCCTGCTCTCTCTTTCATGCTCTCTTTCTTTCTCTCTCTCTCTTTCCTGCTCTCTCTCTTTCATGCTCTCTTTCTTTCTCTCTTTCTTTCCTCTCTCTCTCTCTTTCTCTCTTTTCTCTCTCTCTTTCATGCTCTCTTTCTTTCTCTCTCTCTCTTTCCTGCTCTTCTCTTTTCTCTCTTTCCTGCTCTCTCTCTCTCTTCTCTCTTCTCTTTCATCTCTCTTTCTCTCTCTTTCCTGCTCTCTCTCTTTCATGCTCTCTTTCTTTCTCTCTCTCTCTTTCCTGCTCTCGCTCTCTTTTTCTTTCTCTCCCTCTCTTTTCTGCTCTCTCTATTTCTCTCTCTTTCATGCTCTCTCTTTCTCTCTCTCTTTCCTGCTCTCGCTCTTTCTCTCTCTTTCTTTCTCTCTCTCTCTCTTTCCTGCTCTCGCTCTTTCATGCTCTCTCTCTCTCTTCTCTCTTCTCACCCCCTCTCTCTTCCTCTCTTCTTTCATGCTCTTTCTCTCTCTCTCTTTCTCTCTCTCACCCCCTTTCTCTTCCTCTTTGTTTAGCTCTTTCTCTCTCTCTCTGTCTGTTTCTTTCCCTTTCTGAGAGTGGAAACCCTGGCTGCCCCCTGCGTCACTATAAGCAAGTGAGATGGTTGAGACCCTGGGTTAGGACGGTGGCTATGACAACACTGAAACCCACAGCAGTCATTCCGTTTCCTTATTAACTTCATCACAAATGGCTTAGTAATACTTGGATTTTAGTCAGACTAGCTAAGACTACCTAAGGGCAGTCAGGCAGGATTACTCCTTTCTCTCTCTCTCTCTCTCTCTCTCTCTCTCTCTCTCTCTCTCTCTCTCTCTCTCTCTCTCTCTCTCTCTCTCTCTCTCTCTCTCTCTCTCTCTCTCTCTCTCTCTCTCTCTCTCTCTCTCTCTCTCTCTCTCTCTCTCTCTCTCTGTGTGGGTGTGTGTTCGATAAAACCTCAGCTTTCATTATGAGGGGAAAGAGGGGTAAGCGTGAGGGGTGGGTGTCTGTATATGAATAGACTAAATACAGTAGAAAAGACAGCTACTACGTCCTGAGAAACACACAGTATCTGGTTTACACAGCGAGGGATAAACATGTAAGTCATCTGCCAGGAAGAAGGACCTTGAGTGCAGGTTTCCCCACGTCATCCCCAGGGGTCTGTGGTGGTTCTAAAACCACACTAGAATCATTGTAGGAGTTCTGACATCTATATATATTATATTGAATTCTATTCTATTCTGATGTATTCTATTTTAGTGATAATGCCTGAGAAGCCGGTGTTTGGAGGATATATTGGCACGGGTGTTGTCAGGCCTGAGGTGAAGTCAAAGGCAGGCAAACCGTACCAATATATCCTCCAAACACCGGCTTCGATGACATTATCACTTTTATAGAGCAGGTTTACCAACATTTTCAAATATTGATTAAAATATTTTAATTAAAAACTATTTGATTTATTTATTCATGCTATTTCATCCTTCCACAAGATATAGTCCCAACACAAATCTAGGGTTGCTACCAAGCCGTCTGGTAGTTCGGTTGCTAGAAACGCGACCTAGTCGTTCAGTCTTTTTGTTCTGTATCTATGGACGAGACCTAGTCGTTCAGTCTTTTTGTTCTGTATCTATGGACTTTTTGTTCTGTATCTAGACCTAGTCGTTCAGTCTTTTTGTTCTGTATCTATGGACGAGACCTAGTCGTTCAGTCTTTTGTTCTGTATCTATCGAGACCTAGTCGTTCAGTCTTTTTGTTCTGTATTTGTTCTGTATCTTTGTTCTGTATCTATGGACGAGACCTAGTCGTTCAGTCTTTTTGTTCTGTATCTATGGACGAGACCTAGTCGTCTGTATCTATGGACGAGACCTTGTTCAGTCTTTTTGTTCTGTATCTATGGACGAGACCTAGTCGTTCAGTCTTTTTGTTCTGTATCTATGGACGAGACCTAGTCGTTCAGTCTTTTTGTTCTGTATCTATGGACGAGACCTAGTCGTTCAGTCTTTTTTTGTTCTGTATCTATGGACGAGACCTAGTCGTTCAGTCTTTTTTTTGTTCTGTATCTATGGACGAGACCTAGTCGTTCAGTCTTTTTGTTCTGTATCTATGGACGAGACCTAGTCGTTCAGTCTTTTTGTTCTGTATCTATGGACGAGACGAGACCTTTTGTCGTTCAGTCTTTTTGTTCTGTATCTATGGACGAGACCTCGTTCAGTCTTTTTGTTCAGTCTAGTTTTGTTCTGTATCTATGGACGAGACCTAGTCGTTCAGTCTTTTTGTTCTGTATCTATGGACGAGACCTAGTCGTTCAGTCTTTTTGTTCTGTATCTATGGACGAGACTAGTCTCAGTCTTTTTGTTCTGTCGTTCAGTCTTTTTGTTCTGTATCTATCTAGTCAGTCTTTTTTTGTTCTGTATCTATGGACGAGACCTAGTCGTTCAGTCTTTGTTCTGTATCTATGTATCGTTCAGTCTTTTGTTCTGTATCTATGGACGAGACCTAGTCGTTCAGTCTTTTTGTTCTGTATCTATGGACGAGACCTAGTCGTTCAGTCTTTTGTTCTGTATCTATGGACGAGACCTAGTCGTTCAGTCTTTTTGTTCTGTATCTAGTCTTTTTGTTCTGTATCTATGGACCTAGTCGTTCAGTCTTTTTGTTCTGTATCTATGGACTGAGACCTAGTCGTTCAGTCTTTTTTTGTTCTGTATCTATGGACGAGACCTAGTCGTTCAGTCTTTTTGTTCTGTATCTATGGACGAGACCTAGTCGTTCAGTCTTTTTGTTCTGTATCTATGGACGAGACCTAGTCGTTCAGTCTTTTTGTTCTGTATCTATGGACGAGAGAGTCTTTTTGTTCCTATAGTCGTTCAGTCTTTTTGTTCTGTATCTATGGACGAGACCTAGTCGTTCAGTCTTTTTGTTCTGTATCTATGGACGAGACCTAGTCGTTCAGTCTTTTTGTTCTGTATCTATGGACGAGAGACCTAGTCGTTCAGTCTTTTTGTTCTGTATCTATGGACGAGACCTAGTCGTTCAGTCTTTTTGTTCTGTATCTATGGACGAGACCTAGTCGTTCAGTCTTTTTGTTCTGTATCTATGGAGTCTTTTTGTTCTGAGACGAGACTCGTTCAGTCTTTTGTTCTGTCGTTCAGTCTTTTTGTTCTGTATCTATGGACGAGACCTAGTCGTTCAGTCTTTTTGTTCTGTATCTATGGACGAGACCTAGTCGTTCAGTCTTTTTGTTCTGTATCTATGGACGAGACCTAGTCGTTCAGTCTTTTGTTCTGTATCTATGGACGAGACCCTCAGTCTTTTTGTTCTGTATCTATCAGTCTCAGTTTTGTTCTGTATCTATGGACGAGACCTAGTCGTTCAGTCTTTTTTTTGTTCTGTATCTATGGACGAGACCTAGTCGTTCAGTCTTTTTGTTCTGTATCTATGGACGAGACCTAGTCGTTCAGTCTTTTGTTCTGTATCTATCGAGACCTTTTCAGTCTTTTTGTTCTGTATCTATGGACGAGACCTCAGTCTTTTTGTTCTGTCGTTCAGTCTTTTTGTTCTGTATCTATGGACGAGACCTAGTCGTTCAGTCAGTTTTTGTTCTGTATCTATGGACGAGACCTAGTCGTTCAGTCTTTTTGTTCTGTATCTATGGACGAGACCTAGTCGTTCAGTCTTTTTGTTCTGTATCTATGGACGAGACCTAGTCGTTCAGTCTTTTTGTTCTGTATCTATGGACGAGACCTAGTCGTTCAGTCTTTTTGTTCTGTATCTATGGACGAGACCTCAGTCTTTTTGTTCTGTATCTATCAGTCAGTCTTTTTGTTCTGTATCTATGGACGAGACCTAGTCGTTCAGTCTTTTTGTTCTGTATCTATGGACGAGACCTAGTCGTTCAGTCTTTTTGTTTGTTCTGTAGTCTTTTTGTTCTGTATCTATGGACGAGACCTAGTCGTTCAGTCTTTTTGTTCTGTATCTATGGACGAGACCTAGTCGTTCAGTCTTTTTGTTCTGTATCTATGGATCTATGGAGACCTAGTCGTTCAGTCTTTTTGTTCTGTATCTATGGACGAGACTTTTTGTTCTGTAGTCGTTCAGTCTTTTGTTCTGTATCTATGGACGAGACCTAGTCGTTCAGTCTTTTTGTTCTGTATCTATGGACGAGACCTAGTCGTTCAGTCTTTTTTTGTTCTGTATCTAGTCTTTTTGTTCTGTATCTATGGACGAGACCTAGTCGTTCAGTCTTTTGTTCTGTATCTATGGACGAGACAGTCAGTCTTTTGTTCTGTATCTATGGACGAGACCTAGTCGTTCAGTCGTTCAGTTTTTGTTCTGTATCTATGGACGAGACAGTCTTTTAGTTCTGTATCGTTCAGTCAGTCTTTTTGTTCTGTATCTATGGACGAGACCTAGTCGTTCAGTCTTTTTTTTGTTCTGTATCTATCAGTCTTTTTGTTCTGTATCTACGAGACCTAGTCGTTCAGTCTTTTTGTTCTGTATCTATGGACGAGACCTAGTCGTTCAGTTTTTGTTCTGTATCTATGGACGAGACCTAGTCGTTCAGTCTTTTTGTTCTGTATCTATGGACGAGACATAGTCGTTCAGTCTTTTTGTTCTGTATCTATGGACGAGACCTAGTCGTTCAGTCTTTTTGTTCTGTATCTATGGACGAGACCTAGTCGTTCAGTCTTTTTGTTCTGTATCTATGGACGAGACATAGTCGTTCAGTCTTTTTGTTCTGTATCTATGGACGAGACCTAGTCGTTCAGTCTTTTTGTTCTGTATCTATGGACGAGACCTAGTCGTTCAGTCTTTTTGTTCTGTATCTATGGACGTATCTATATGACCTAGTCGCTCAGACCTAGTCTGTATCTTCAGTCTTTTTGTTCTGTATCTATGGACGAGACCTAGTCGTTCAGTCTTTTTGTTCTGTATCTATGGACGAGACTCAGTCTTTTTGTTCTGTATCTATCAGTCAGTTTTTGTTCTGTATCTATGGACGTTCAGTCTTTTTGTTCTGACCTAGTCGTTCAGTCTTTTTTTGTTCTGTATCTATGGACGAGACCTAGTCGTTCAGTCTTTTTGTTCTGTATCTATGGACGAGACCTAGTCGTTCAGTCTTTTTGTTCTGTATCTATGGACGAGACCTAGTCGTTCAGTCTGTATCTATGGACGAGACCTTTTGTTCTGTATCTATGGACGAGACCTAGTCGTTCAGTCTTTTTGTTCTGTATCTATGGACGAGACCTAGTCGTTCAGTCTTTTTGTTCTGTATCTATGGACGAGACCTAGTCGTTCAGTCTTTTTGTTCTGTATCTATGGACGAGACCTAGTCGTTCAGTCTTTTTGTTCTGTATCTAGAGACCTGAAGCTGGGTCCTGAAGCTGGAAAGACAGCAAACTTGCTGCACTTAATTTATTTTGACCTGTTTTCTAATGATAGTTATTTGTATATATCCATAAAAATGATACTGATTCACGATTTCGACTGGCTTAGAAAAGCTGCCTGCCTCTCTGTCTCATCCCGACTCCCGACACGTTAATTACTATTGGACAGCTGGAGATTGAATTTGAATATCGAAACAATGTTACAAATGTCGGAGAGACATTTATACAAATCTCCGCTTTGAAAATGAAATGTTAGTATAAAAGAAATGTGAGATAATGTCTAGATTCTTTTTATAGTGGAGATCAAGATTCTAAATTGCCTGGCTGGGCTGATGAGACAGTGGATTGCACAATCAGATGGAACAGAGTAAATAGGCATTTTAACATAACATATTTAGCCTGTGGAAACTTGTGGAATAGACATCGGCTGGAATGCGGTTTTAACCAATCAGCATTCAGGATTTGTCCCACCTGTTGTATAATCTATTCTATTACATTTATATGTTTTGTCATTTAGTAGACTTACAGGGGCAATGAAGGTTAAGTACCTTGCTCAAGGGGACATCGACAGATTTTTGCACCTAGTCGGCTCGGGGATTCAAACCACTGACCTTTGGGTTAGTGGCCCAATGCTCTTAACCGCTAGGCTACCTGACGCCTATTATTCCCACTATTCTACTGTATTCTATTCTACTGTATTCCATACTACTGTATTCTATTCTACGGTATTCTAGTCTACTGTATTCCATTCTACTGTATTCTATTCTACTGTATTCTAGTCTACTGTATTTTACTCTAATGTATTCTATTGTAATGTATTCTATTCTACTGTATTCCATTCTACTGTATTCCATTATACTGTATTCCATTATACTGTATTCTATTATAATGTATTCTAGCCTACTGTATTCTATTCTACAGTATTCTATTCTACTGTATTCCATTCTACTGTATTCTATTCTACTATATTATATTCTGATGTATTCTATTCTAATGTATTCTATTCCACTGTATTCCATTCTACTGTATTCTAGTCTACTGTTTTCTTCTTCTTCTTGGGGAAAACACACAGGAACGCATCCTACTGATCCAGACTGTATAATCTCCACATCCCTTCCCATGTAGAGACACAACATGACATACTGTATATCAAGACACAGAACACAGTGTACATTGTAATGACAAATAGGACACTGTGTACATTGTAATGACAAATAGGACACTGTGTACATTGTAGGACACTGTACATTGTGTTTAAAGTGACGTTATACTGTATGGAAGTTCTGGTGGGGGGAGGCGATACCAGACGATACCAGCTTGCTGGAAAGCAGTGTGTCTGTGTGGTGGGGTGTGTGGTGTGTACAGTGTGTACTGTCTGTATTGTGGACCGGCTACAGTAGGTCAGTTGGGGGACATGCTATCTACTGTACCTCTGGTCCAGCAGGCTCAGCCACTAAGACTTTTTTAAAATTTATTTTACTAGGCAAGTCAGTTAAGAACAAATTCTTATTTTCAATGACGGCCTAGGAACAGTGGGTTAACTGCCTGTTCAGGGGCAGAACGACAGATTTGTACCTTGTCAGCTCGGGGATTTGAACTTGCAACCTTCCGGTTTCTAGTCCAACGCTCTAACCACTAGGCTACCCTGCCGCCCCAGGGTAGCCTACTAGGCTCAGAGTAAAAAATTACAAAATAAACATCCAGAACACTGACCCTGAGGGCAAGAAGAGTGCAGACATGTAAGCCTCCTTGTAATCTGTCAAGAAAGAGAAGGAGAGAGACGCACGCACACACACACACACACACACACACACACACACACACACACACACACACACACACACACAGGCAAACGTAAGTGAAACAACCAAACCTCCTCCTTGTGGGCTCTGCGAAAATGAAACCTCACTTGAAAAGCCCTGGTACTTGAAGCTCTATACATCTCTTATCAATGTGCAAATCTGACTCAGGTAAACTGTTTGTCAAACAACTCCAGCCAGTTTCCAGGAAAAGGGCTGTTGCAAGACGACTGCCTAGAATACATTCTTTGAAGTGTTCAGAGAACCCTAAGTCTTTTCCCCTAAATCGGCAGCTTACAACACTCAAGAAAGGTCTTCACTGAAATGATAGGTCTTCACCTAATTCTGGAAAATACAGTTTTAATTTCATCAGTGCACAGATGGGCATTTTCACTATATTGTCACTTTCTGTTCCATACGAGGACAAATAAGGGAAAGTTTAACTGAAGTAAGAAGTCCCTTTCTCTTTTGCTCAATGAACACAAATTCATTGTTTCTTGATTTCTATGGAATAATGATGATTCAACTAGGCCTTCATTCTCATGAGGAGTGAAAAATGAATCCATTCACATCAGTTCTATCTCTGGAGGTCAAAGGGGGTGGAACGTGTTTGGAACTACAGCCACTGTATAAAGGCCAGTTAAACCTGCAGTATCTCTATTCCAGCAATCAGAATCCATGGAATTAAACTCCCCAGAAAACACAATCATTATACAAATATTACACATGTGCACATTCCTCCTCTGATAATAGTTTTGAGTAGACATTATCCAGATACAATTATCAGGTACAATGATTCATTCATTCAACTGTCTTGTAGGTCCAGGCATATAACCTTGTTTAAGTTCACAACATGATTTGAAAGGATAATTTTTCATTTAAGCATGACGTTTAAAACAGCATATCTAAGGCACATGATACAAACATACACCCTCCCACCACAGGGTTTGGAAGCATAAGTAACTTGGTGTTAAGCAGTCTGAGAACTTGGCCTACGTGGTCTATGTGTCTCATGATTCAGGATGAGACCCAGATGCATTATCTTCGACACATGAAACGTAGGATGATACGGAGGGTCCAGTGCAACAGAAGACAAGCAGCAGAGGGGCCACAGATTTTAGAGATGGGGAAAGGACCGATGAAACTGGGGGAAAGTTTGCGGGACTCCACCTGAAGGGGCAGATCCCGAGTAGACAGCCATACCCTCTGCCCGAGAAGATAGCGGGAGCCGAGGTTCGGTGGCAGTCCACTCTCTTCCAGGTACGCCGTCAGTGGCAGACGAACATCTGGACTGAGGGTATGTTGACCTCTTCCTCTTACTCAGGGGAGGAAGAAGGACGAATGATCCCTGCCTTCAGTGTCCTCAGTATACCCTTCTATGGTCTTGGTCAATGTCTCAGTCATAGGGTTGATGAGGAGGAATGTGGACCTTATTGAAAACCTCCCGTAGGTCCTGATACTCTGCGGGAACAGCATGGTCTCACTGTGATTTCCTGACACTCGCAGGTTGATAGGAATTGTACCTTGACTGACCCTGCCAACAGAGCACCCGTCCAATGCTCTGGTGTCCAGAGGAAGGGAGAGGAGTCGTGTGGAGATACCCAGCTCCGACACCAGGAGTTCAAGAGCACCAAGAGAAATTTAGACCTGTCACTCCACAACAAGATAGCATGAAGAGGAGTATGAGTAATAGGAGATGGGAGACTCCCTGTATGGCCCACCAGCACGCTCGTACCTACTGATGAGCCTGGGATTTTTATTGGACAGGTAGATACGTAATGTCGTGAAGTTCCACATTACAGACAGCTTTTAGAGCTCAGTCTGCGTAAACATTCCTCAGGGGACAATCTAGCCCTGCACAGTTGCATGGGCTCCGGAGGAGGTCCTCTATGATTTCTGAGAGAACTCGGGTGCCGGGCTAAAGTAAGCATCCAGCCAGGACGCATTGTGCCAGCTCTACGCTCCAGACCTCCAGTGCGTCTCCACGGCTTCTCTCTGGAATTCAGTCTGGGAGGTTTCTGTTGTGGCTTGCTGCCTAATAGATGGTCAGCGGAATTGTTCCAACATTGCACTGATGGCATGGTGTTCCACCAAGGTGTGGAATCCTTCCATAAGGTAATGTAGTAACTCCTCGTGTCTTCCAATGGTGGCTCCTTGTGAGGAGACAGTGTTGCAGAGCTGGTCCGAGTCTGCTGGGTCAGTCATGGAAATAAAAGATCCCAGACATTTTTCATAAGCACAAAAAGCTTATTTCTCTCATATGTTGTGCACATATTTCTTTACATCCCTGTTAGTGAGCATTTCTCCTTTGCCAAGGTCATCCATCCACCTGACAGGCTTAACATATCAAGAAGCTGATTAAACAGCATGATCATTACACAGGTGCACCTTGTGCTGGGGACCATAAAAGGCCATTATAAAATGTGCAGTTTGTCACACAACACAATGCACAAATGTCTCATGTTTTGAGGGAGCGTGCAATTGTCATGCTGACTGCAGAAATGTCCACTAGAGCTGCTGCCAGAGAATTTAATGTTCATTTCTTGACCATAAGCCATCTCCAGCATTGTTTTAGAAAATTTGACAGTACGTCTAACCGGCCTCACAGCCGCAGACCACTTGTATGGCGTCATGTGGGCGAGCTGTTTGCTGATGTCATCGTTGTGAACAGAGTGCCCCATTCCCTGAATTCCTATCGGACCTTGTAGTCATGGCAGATAATATTCTAATATTCACATGGAAAAGTCCACAGACCCACTCCAAAAGACTTTTGGAGCCATCATCGACTCAGTGGGTTTTGTCCAACATGTCTCCAGACCTACTCACTGCCACAGTCATACTCTGGACCTAGTTTTGTCCAACATGTCTCCAGACCTACTCACTGCCACAGTCATACTCTGGACCTAGTTTTGTCCAACATGTCTCCAGACCTACTCACTGCCACAGTCATACTCTGGACCTAGTTTTGTCCAACATGTCTCCAGACCTACTCACTGCCACAGTCATACTCTGGACCTAGTTTTGTCCAACATGTCTCCAGACCTACTCACTGCCACAGTCATACTCTGGACCTAGTTTTGTCCAACATGTCTCCAGACCTACTCACTGCCACAGTCATACTCTGGACCTAGTTTTGTCCAACATGTCTCCAGACCTACTCACTGCCACAGTCATACTCTGGACCTAGTTTTGTCCCGTGGAATAAATGTTGTGGATCTCAATGTTTTTGCTCATAATCCTGGACTATCGGACCACCATTTTATTACGTTTGCAAACTCAACAAATAATCTGCTCAGACCCCAACCAAGGAACTTCAAAGGTCGTGCTATAAATTCTCGGACAGTCCAAATATTCCTAGATGCCCTTCCAGACTCCCTCCGCCTACCCAAGGACATCAAAAATCAGTTTAAAAAATCAGTACAAAAATCAGTTAACCACCTAACTGAGGAACTCAATTTAACCTTGCGCAATACCCTACATGCAGTCGCACCCCTAAAAACCAAAAACATTTGTCATAAGAAACTAGCTCCCTGGTATACAGAAAATACCAGAAAATTGGAACGGAAATGGCGCCACACCAAACTGGAAGACTTCCGACTAGCTTGGAATGACAGTACCGTGCAGTATCGAAGAGCCCTTACTGCTGCTCGATCATCCTGTTTTTCCAACTTAATTGAGGAAAATAAGAACAATCCTAAATGTATTTTTGATACTGTCACAAAGCTAACTAAAAAGCAGCATTCTCCAAGAGAGGATGGCTTTCACTTCAGCATTGATAAATTCATGAACTTCTTTGAGGAAAAGATTATGATCATTAGATTTAGATCATTAGATTATGATCATCACATCAGATACTGACTTGTTTTCTGATCCATGCCCCTACTTTTTTGGGGGGGGTATCTGTGACCAACAGATACATACTGTATTTGTATTCCCAGTCATATGAAATCTATAGGCATCATTTATTTATTTCAATAGACTGCTCTTTGAAATGGTTGCGTGCTGCGTTCATATTTTTACTCAGTATAGTAAGGTTCATTTGATGTTTATATTTTTGCTCAGTATAGTAAGGTTCATTTGATGCTGTGTACAATTCTCAGCTTAAAGCTGCATTAGTATTCTAGTGTGGAAATTGAAACAGAGCAATAGATTGGCAGTGTTTGGTTCCATTATATCTCTGTCTGGGAGGAGGAGTGTAAACAACGAAGTAGTAGCATCAAACACCACAGGGGACAGAAGAGACCGTCATTAGAGGGCAGTATAAACACATGCAGTAACACATCCATCAACACCACGTCTGTGGAAATGACAGAGGTAGACGAGTAACAGAGGCTCTAAGCTGGCTGCTGCAGTCCTGCAGCATTATGAGTTGTATAACAGCATTCTAGAGCTATGTTAGCATATACAATGGAGATCAGTGGAGGCTGCTGAGGGGAGGATGGCTCATAATAATGGCTGGAATGGAACGGCATTAGACACCTGGAAACCATGGAAACCATGTGTTTGATGTATTTGATACCATTCCACTGATTCCACTCCAGCCATTACCACCTCCTGTGATGGAGGTGGTGTTAAAGTCAGGCAATTGGCATTCTCCTTTTGTTTCATCTGGCTTCTGAGAATAGAGCCTGTCATCATTCTATTCACCACTATTTCCATCTGTATCTTTTAACGGTAACGTTTGCCAGTGATATAGCATTACCACGAAGTGCTGGGCCTATTAATTCCTGTGAAGTTCATTTGCTTGAGCTGCGCAAACATTGGGTTTAGGTTACAGCTGATTGTCTTTCTGAGAAGAGACACAGAGGAGAGATAGTCAAGTGTGAATCTTCCTGTGATAAGAGGAGTGGTGCTACAGATGTAGAATCTTAATGTGATCACCTTGTTGCAGGAGAACTTCCTTGAAATGCAGGAAATTAAAAACTTATAATGTAAGTTTGAAGGTTGAATTAAAAAGGCTTCTGAAGTTTGTAATTTCCACTTTTAAGTTTCAGACTGGATTTTCCCTTACGAAAAATGTATCAACCCCTACCAAAATGCCCATTAATTATAATCCACACAGTGTGTGTGTGTGTGTGTGCGTACCCGTAGTATATTCACTGTCTAGGCACACTAGGTAAGACCTGGGCGGACCACCCCCTGTATTTTGGTTAGGGCACCCGGTGGTGCTAAATTAGGTAAGCAGTGGTTAGGCAGGTAAGATAGGAGGGGGGCTTTGATATTTACTTTCTTTGCTTTGGTTCCGTCCAGCCCCTTTTCCCCATATTACCGTGTGAAGGAATAAATTCCTAGTTAACGGTAAATTCCTTTTGTCATCCTTACTCACACCTACAGTCCATACCTCTTTCACTTCACGGAGAGTTGAGTTGCAGCAGGGTGTTGCGTTCCCTCTTCATAGAGGCTTGCGTAACAATATGTATATACTATATTCTAGTCAAGTCCATCCTATTCAACTATTGCTGTATATATACAATTCTATCCTACTGCATGTATTCTTCAGATATAGTACATATTCTATCCACATACGGTCCATAATGTCTATACATCCCATCACATACAAACATACAGTGCATTGGGAAAGTATTCAGACCCCTTGACCTTTTCCACATGTTGTTATGTCACTGCCTTATTCTACAGTTGCTATTTTAAAAATCCACACAATACCACATAATGAAAAAGCAAAAACAGGGTTTTACATTTTTTGCAAAAGAATGAAAAAACAACAACTGAAAAATCATATTTACTTAAGTAATTCAGACCCTTTACTCAGTACTTTGTTGAAGCACCTTTGGCAGGGATTACAGCCTCGAGTCTTGGGTATGACGCTATAAACTTGGCACACCTGTATTTGGGCAGTTGCTCCGATTCTTCTCTGCAGATCCTCACTAGCTCAGGCAGGTTGGATGGATGGTGTCGCTGCACAACCATTTTCAGGTCTCTTCAGATATGTTTGATTTGGTTCAAGTCCAGGCTCTGGCTGGGCCATTCAAGGACATTCATAGACTTGTCCCGAAGCCACTCCTGCGTTGTCTTGGCTGTGTGCTTAGGTCATTGTCCTCTTGGAAGGTAAAACCTTCACCCCAGTCTGAGGTCCTGAGCGCTCTAGAGCAGGTTTCATCAAGGATATCTCTGTACTTTGCTCCGTTCATCTTATCCTCGATCCTGACTAGTCTCCCAGTCCCTGTAGCTGAAACACATCCCCACAGCATGATGCAGCCACCACCATGCTTCACCATAGGGATGTCCCAGATTTCCTCCAGATGTGACACTTAGCATTCAGACCAAATAGTTTAATCTTGTTTTCATCAGACCAGAGAATCTTGTTTCTCATAGTCTGAGTCCTTTAAGTGCCTTTTGACAAACTCCTTGTGGACTGTCATGTGCCTTTTACTGAGGAGTGGCTTCCGTCTGGCCTTTCGATGGTCATCCTTTTGGAAGGTTCTCCCATCTCCACAGAGGTTCTCTGGAGCTCTGTCAGAATGACCATTGGATTCTTGGTCACCTCCCTGACCAAGGCCCTTCTCATCCGTATGCTCAGTTTGGCCAGGTGTCCAGCTCTAGGAAGAGTCAATTTAAGAATGATGAAGGCCACTGTGTGCTTGGGGACCTTTAATGCTGTTTTGGTACCCTTCCCCAGATCTGTGCCTTGACACAATCCTCAGAGCTCTACGGACAATTCCTTCGACGTCATGGCTTGGTTTATGCTCTAATATGCATTGTCGGGGCCTCCCGGGTGGCTCAGTGGTCTAGGGCACTGCATCGCAGCGCAAGCTGTGCCACCAGAGACTCTGGGTTCGCGCCCAGGCTCTGTCGCAGCCGGCAGCGACCGGGGGTTCCGTGGGGCGGTGCACAATTGGCCTAGCGTCGTCCAGGTTAGGGAGGGTTTGGCCGGTAGGGATATCCTTGTCTCATCGTGCACCAGCGACTCCTGTGGCGGGCCGGGCGCAGTGCGCGCTAACCAAGGTCGCCAGGTGCCCAGTGTTTCCTCCGACACATTGGTGCGGCTGGCTTCCAGGTGGGATGCGTGCTGTGTTAAGAAGTAGTGTGGCTTGGTTGGGTTGTGTTTCGGAGGATGCATGACTATTGACCTTTGTCTCTCCCGAGCCCGTATGGGAGTTGTAGCGATGAGACAAGATAGTACCTACTAACAATTGGATACCACGAAATTGGGGAGAAAAAGGGGGGTAAAATAAAAAAATATATAAATAAATATAGACAGGTGTGTGCCTTTCCAAATCATGTCCAATCAATAGAATTTATCAGAGGTGAACTTCAATCAAGTTGTAGAAACATCTCGAGGATGATCAATGGAAACAGGATGCACCTGAGCTCAATTTTGAGTCTCATAGCAAAGGGTCTGAATACTTATTTAAATAAGGTATTTATGTTTGTTATTTTTAATACATTAGCAAAAATGTCTATACCTGTTTTCGCTTTGTTATTATGGGGTAGGGAAGGGTTCTGAATACTTTCCGAATGCACTGTAAGTGAGAATTAATGTGATTTTTTTTTTAGGCTTGTAACACTATAACAACGTAACAGTGCAACACTAACACAGCAACATTGTGCCACTTTAACACTGTAACACTTTAACACAGAACAACTTTAACACTTTAACACAACAACACTGGAACACTCTAATACTGTAACACTGAAACAGGAGAGTAACCCTCAGTCTGCAAAGAATGCAAATTAGTCTGTCAGGCTGGGAA
Organism: Oncorhynchus tshawytscha; assembly: GCF_018296145.1. Lineage (NCBI taxonomy): Eukaryota > Metazoa > Chordata > Actinopteri > Salmoniformes > Salmonidae > Oncorhynchus > Oncorhynchus tshawytscha. The sequence continues at coordinate 341,460 of NW_024609774.1, forward strand.
ACGGTCATTTATGCACTTTGTTTATGGTCCACTTTGCACTTGCTAAACCCATAAAATGTCAGGACTGTATGTAGAAGACATTGATGAAATTCCTGGGAGAGTGAATGAGAGAAGTGAGGGGGAATGATAAAATAGGAGACAGGTATAAAATAATGAGAGGATGGGGTGCAAAACAGGAAAGAGAGAGATTTTTAATTGAATTTTTAATTGAACCTTTATTTAACCAGGAAGAACTCATTGAGATTAAAATCTATTTTTCAAGAGTGCCCTGGCCAAAATAGGCAGCACCAAGTCATTACAAAAAAAATTACAAACAGACAACATGAAAAACTACAAGTAATCTAGTAGAGAGAGAGAGAGAGAGAGTGAGAGAGAGGATGGAGAAGGAGAGTAGAATAACTAAATAGAGAGAAAGAAGGAGAGTGGGAGAGAGGATGGAGAAGGAGAGTAGAATAACTAAATAGAGAGAAAGAAGGAGAGTGGGAGAGAGGGAGAGTGGGGGAGAGTGAGAGAGAGAGAGAGAGTGGGAGAGAGAGTGGGAGAGAGAGGGAGAGTGGATGAGAGAAGGGGAGTAGAACAACTAAATAGAGAAAGAAAGAAGGAGAGAGAGGGAGAGAGAGGGAGAGTGGGAGAGAGAGGGAGAGTGGGAGAGAAGGGAGAGAATAACTAAATAGAGAGGAGAGAGAGGGAGAGTGGATGAGAGAAGGGGAGTAGAATAACTAAATAGAGAGAAAGAAGGAGAGAGGGAGAGAGAGGGAGAGTGGGAGAGAGAGAGAGTGGGAGAGAGAGGGAGAGTGGGAGAGAGAGGGAGAGTGGATGAGAGAAGGGGAGTAGAATAACTAAATAGAGAGAAAGAAGGAGAGAGGGAGAGTGGGAGAGGGAGAGAGAGGGAGAGTGGGAAAGGAGAGAGGGAGAGTGAATGAGAGAAGGGGAGTAGAATAACTAAATAGAGAGAAGAAAGAAGAGAGAGAGAGAGGGAGAGTGGGAGAGAGAGAGTGGAGAGAGAGGGAGAGAGAGGAGAGAGAGAGAGAGAGGGAGAGTGGGAGAGAGAGAGAGAGTGGGAGAGAGAGTGAGAGAGGGAGAGTGAGAGTGAGAGAGGGAGAGTGGAGAGAGAGAGAGTTGGAGAGAGAGGGAGAGAAAGAGATTGGGAGAGAGAGGGAGAGTGGATGAGAGAAGTGAGGGGGGGGATAATAAAAGAGGAGAGATAGGAATAAAACATTGAGAGGAATGAGCGGGTGCAAGGCAGGAAAGATCAAATTAGAGAGAAAGAAAGGAGAGAGAGAGAGAGAGAGAGAGAATAGGCCTAACAGTTCCCTTCATGTCCCTGAGAGTCCCTCTGTGTACCAGGATATGTGCTGAACTTTCTCCAACTTTCTAGACAATGTATGTTCCCGTGGACTGATGAGCATCAAGGCTTTTAGAGATACTTTTGTAACCCTCTCCAGCTTTATGCAAGTCAACAATTCTTCTGATATCTCTTTTGTTCGAGGCATGGTTCACATCAGACAATGATTCTTGTGAATAGCAAACTCAAATTTTTGTGAGTGTTTTTTTTATAGTCCTGGGCAGCTCTAACCAACATCTCCAATATCGTCTCATTGATTGGACTCCAGGTTAGCTGACTCCTGACTCCAATTAGCTTTTGGAGAAGTCATTGGCCTTGGGGGTTCACATACTTTTTCCAACCTACACTGTGAATGTTTAAATTGTGTAGTCAATTTAGATAAGAAAAATACAATAATGTGTGTGTTATTAGTTTAAGCACACTATGTTTGTCTATTGTTGTGACTTTGACAAAACGTTTATGACCAATTAATGCAGAAATCCAGGTATTTCCAAAGGGTTCACATACTTTTTCTTGCCACTGTATATACTATATCAGTGACTGATCTCACACTGCTAATAACCTCACAACTCTCCAGTCAGTAATGGAAATAATATCAATGGTATGTCTGTTCCATTCCTCTGTCCCCTCTTCTCCATCACTCTCCCTTAATTCATCTCCATTACACTTTCTCCTCCTCCACATCTGACCAAACTGTCTCACCTCTCCCCAATCCATCCGTTTCCCAGTCTGTGGAAACTATCCTCTACTGCAACCCAGCAACTCCCTTCAGTTCTCACCGTTACACCACAGAATGGTCCTGTAGAGAGAGAGAGAGAGAGAGAGACGGACGGACAGACAGACAGACAGAAAGTGAAAATAGAGAAAGAGAAACAGAAACTGAAAGAGAGCGACGGGCCTAGGGTGTGAAAATCCAAAGAGGTTGGACCAACTCTGTGTTAAATAACATTACAGTGCAGAGCCTCTGTTTACCGTAACACTTGGCCTGGCTCCGGGTATGGAGCCTCAGTGTAAAGTCTGCCCCACCCCACCTCTTCAGCTCAGCGCTGGCAGGAACAGCAACAATGAGCTCATGACTGTTTGGCTCTTCCCACCCTGCATGGCTTAACTTTAGTTCCCATCTCTCTGAGGGCATAGAGCTGGTTCCTGTTCATTAGGTTACACCATAGCAAAATGTTTAGCAAAGCAAACTGAAATATTAGCATGTCTGTTTGATAGTGCCTCCCTGTTTCAGTCTGTTCCGTTTGATACCTAATAAATACGACCGAGATCTTACATTGAGGTTTAGAGCCCCACAGGACTGAAGTGGGATGGATGGGTGGAGTAGTGATATCCCTCCCAGGATGCATTTCATTTCAAGTGCCTTCCCTTCCTCGCTTCCTTGGTCTGACATGACATATTTGGTGAATGCAATGCAATGAAAATCTTGCTTCACCAGATTCTCCATGTCACATCAGCAATAACTTCAAGAAAGAGAGGAAGGAAGGAAACATTTTATGAGTATTCCAACAGGGCCAAATAATGACAGAGATGCCTCCTCCCTCTCTGCCCTTAGATAGAGACAGAACGAGAGGGAGAAGAGAGAGACGTAAAGAAACATACATGTAGTGTACTGTACACACACGCGCCTGTGCACACACACACACACACACACACACAGTGCTCCTTTAATCTCACACCAGACTTATCTTTGTGTAGAGAAAAACCTGACTGGACTGCCTGGAATCACCTAGTTGATCAGGAAAAGGCAACCAGGAAATTCAGATTGTTGTAACAGTGGAAAAAAAGAGAAAGAGACAGAAAGACAGAAGGTTTATTATACTATATACAGTGACAATAAAAAGTATGTGAAGAGTAAGAGACAGTAAGACAGAAGGTATATTATACTATATACAGTGACAATAAAAAGTATGTGAAGAGAAAGAGAGAAAGAACGAGAGGGAGAAGAGAGAGACGTGTAAAGAGACATGTAGCCAGCTGACTTTCCCCTTGTCCCTTCTAACATCTCTGTGAACAAAACGTCAGACAGCAAAACAACGAGCCATTTCAGAGCAACTCCAGAGTGCAGGGAACGTTCACAAGGGTCATTGAGTCTATAAAGTCAGGTGACGGTAAACACTGGGAAATATAATACCGCTTTAGAGGTAGAACTGCTTTTGGTACCGCTTTTACAGGAGAACTGTAAGGACTCCTGGGATCTGGTCATTCACAAAGCTTCTCAGAGTGTGATCACTTTAGCCTATTAATTAGAGCATAATGAATGAGATTATATGGACGGGGGGGGGGGGGCTGATCCTAGATCAGCCCAGCTACTCTGAGACGCTTTATTAATACAGGCCCTGAACTTGAGATGAGGACAAAGGACACACAACACTACCACAAAACACTCTGTGATGATCCTAACTTGGCATCAGGACATCAGTGCATTACACTGAAGTGTGTTCACATAGTGGGTTCTGAAGGACATGGGGCATCTGCTACGTGGGGGTGACGTGACCATTAACACATTCTTAGCCAAAGATAACAGCAGCGGTTGGAAATGAATGTTTGGAAAAACAGTAGCAGGCTAGCAGCAGCAGTAGTAGTGCCTGGCCTCCCTGCAACAACTGAGGGGGAAGCTAGCCAGGAGAGGGGTCAGAGCCAGGGGCAGGGAGGAGGTGACTGACTACAATGTGGGCACACCCTGCTGCCAGCCTTTACTGGAAGCACCAAGCCAGCTGTGCCCTCTGGCTTCCCTTCCATGACACATTCAGAGGATGCCTGGTCCCTGATATGTTTGTGCTGTCTTGAAATTATCATGCAATATAAGCACATTTATATGATCTGTTATGAACAGGGTTTTTAAAGGAAGTGTAACCAAAAGCTTAGATGGTATCCTTTGGAAGTTTAGAGATACTTAGGATGAATTAATACATCACAATCTTACTCAAATGTGGAGTTCACAGGTATTCACAGTAATGCTGTAGAGATTACACAATTAGGAGCAGTTGAAGGGAATAAATGGCCTGCTTCTACTGGTTTTAAAATGTTTATTAACTACAAACACCACTGTAATAACCTAAGTATAAAACAGGGACGATCTATATTCATAAATTGGGTGGTTCGAGCCCTGAATGCAGATTGTCTGACAGCTGTGGTATATCAGTTTAACCCCTGTAATAACCTTCTCTAGCACACACCATAGTTGAGACCTAGTCTGGTTAACTATAAAACAGGGATGATCTATATTTAGAACGTAGGTCAAATAATAAGGCCTATAAGCAAAACTATCTTTTACGATAAAGAATATGGCATGCCATAACTTCTGTCCCTGATCTACATTTCTGAGAACTGTGAAAAGGCCTACTACTGTACACAGACTGTCTGAATGACCCAGGTGAAAGCTGATACATCTTGGTGAATGCAGACAGCTGGTTGAGGTCAAAGAAGCATGAACATAAGAATGAAATACAGTGTTACCATGACACCTAGTGGCAATAACATTGCCTAGGGCAGAGACAGTTCATCATTTGTGAAATTGAGATTGAATTTGACTGACCAGGGTTTCAGAAATGTAATTGTTTAAACCATTATATTTAAAAAGAGGCAGTATTTCTCTGAGAATAGATAGTAACAATCCTACACTACAGATGCATGCGTTCAACAGTTACTTTTCTAAATGTCTGTGTTGCAGCCAGCAACTGTACATCGTTGGTGTGACAAACTCGCTTGCAGGGTGACGTCAAGCAGAGATGGGCAGTATTTCTGTATTTAAAATATGTATTTTAATTACTTTGAGTATTTTGTCATTTGAATTACACTGGGCTGAACTACACTCCAACGTATTTTCAAATTCTCAAAATAAAAAAGACAATTATTGAAAAAAATGATATGGTTATATGCTTCCGTCTTGCAGTGTGGGCAAACAGTCTGCCTGTTCTCTTCCACGGTGGAGGGGAAATAGCAGCACGAAGAAGGTAGTGCTAGGGCTAGGCGTGTGGAGCTAGCTTCGACTGGAGAATATGGTAATTCCAGGAATTTGATTGGCTTAGGCCACCCAGTAAAGGGGAAAGCAGTAGCCTTTAACTCCGGGAGAGATGGATCTGTCAAGCATGTGCTACTCAAGCCTGACCGTGAAGTCTGCACAGCGTAGGTAGCTAGTAACAGCCTAGTTAGCACTTTTTTTTAGCCAGAGAGCACCGCAAAAAATCCCACATGACCATAGTACAGAGAATAACAGAATGGTCAGCCTAGCCATTGAGGGCGCTTTTAAGCTAAACGAGGGGAGAAGTAATATTACCACGGGCAGAGATAACAGAATGAGCCATCTCTAAGCGTGTGCTGGCCGACGGTAGCTTTGTAGCTAGTCCTGGCGTTAGCTAGGTAGTGTTCACCCCTTGGGCTAATAGCCTAGCTATTGATAGCACACTGTTAGTGAAGACAAAGCATGTGGCCTAGGCTAACTTTTAGTCTCAAAGGTATCCTTGTTCTCAAGTGAAAAAGCAGTACAAAGCAGTACAAGTAGCGCAAGGTGGGCTAGTGGGTACAGAATCTCTGTATGGCGCTAGTTTAGACCGGAGACTGAGAAGAAGCACACTTCCTTTCGGTAAAAGTACTCAACACTCTGGACGAGAGGCTGTTATCCTGTGCTACGCGGGTGACCTGCGAACAGTTAAGCAGGAAAACGGATTCATGTCATGCTGAGGAGTGCTTTAGAGAGCTTGGGATCTCCATAACGAAGAAAATTAGAATGTCAGAGGGCTGGACCGTGGCGCCTTATAAATCACATTAAAAAAAAAAAAAATCACATGCGCCGAATACAACAGGTGTGGACCTCATCGTGAAATGCTTACTTAAAAGCCCTTAACCAACAATGCAGTTTTAAGAAAAATAAGAGTTAAGAACAATATTTTGGAATGCTACTGACAATGCCCCGACGAATTAAGGCTGTTCTGCGGGCAAAAGGGGGTGCAACTCAATTAGGAAGATGTTCATAATGTTTTGTACACTTCATGTATAAAATGGGCCTAAAATAGTGTATAAGAGATCATACAAAATATTTTGCGAATGATGTAAAAAAATGTGTTGGTCTGATGTGCTTAATAAGGAGCATCCAGACGCTGCACTTGATGCAATTATGAAATTGCTTCTTCCAATTACTGATAAACATGCAGCTGTTAAGAAACTGACTTTTAGAACTGTTAAGGCTCCATGGATTGATGAGTATTTGAAAACTATGGTTGAAAGAGATGGGGGGGAAAAGGAGTGGCTAATAAGTCTGGCTGCACATCTGACTTGCTGACTTCCTGCAAATTGAGAAATTATGTGACTAAACTCAACAAAATTAAAATTAACTGTATTATGAAGGTAAGATCAATTATATAAAGCCACGTTGATAGTTTTAAACAGAGGTTTTTCACAAAGTCTCTGTCTGATCCAGCTGACTAATGACCATCTCAGTGTTCAGTGTCTGCAGCTTCTCTGCTCAAACTCTCTCTGAGACTTTTATACTGCCACATGAATATTCATAAACATATCTTAGGTGAGACAAAGGTGTTGTCTAATCCTGCTAGGGTGGAAAAATATCTACTGTATCTGTAGTGGAGAAACAAGATATCTCACTCTCGTACTGTATCACAAACACACCTGACACACCCAAATCAAATTGTATTTGTCACATGCGCCTGTCACATCTGCTCCCGCTCCCCCTTCCTGGTACTCGAGGGCGCCAGGCTACCCGTCATCATACGCACCTGTTCACATCATTACACGCAGCTGCAGCTCATTGGACTCATCTGGACTCCCTCACTTTGTTGATTGCCCTGCGTATATGTCTGCTCCTCTGTGTTGTTCCCTGTAGTAGCATTGTTTGTCATGTTTATGTCCAGACACTGTTCCAGTCTCAGTGCAAGTCCTTCTATATTAAATGGTTCACTCCCTGTACCTGCTTCTCATCTCCTGCGTTGAGCCTTACAGAGCTGAATACAACAGTGAAATTCTTACAAGCCTTTAACCAAGCTTGGCCCTAGTTTTAAGAAAAAGTAACAAATAAAAGTAACAAATAATTAAAGAGCAGCAGTAAAATAACAATAGGGCAATAGTCTGGGTAGATGTTTAATTAGATGTTCAGGAGTCTTATGGCTTGGGGGTAGAAGCTGTTTAGAAGCCTCTTGGACAAACTTGGCGCTCCGGTACCGCTTTCCGTGTGCAGCAGAGAGTCTACAGTCTATGAATAGGGTGGCTGGTGTCTTTGCCAATTTGTCGGGCCTTCCTCTGACACCACGCCTGGTATAGAGGTCCTGGATGGCAGGAAGCTTGGCCCTACGCACTCTGTATCATCCTGCGGTAGGAGGCCGAGCAGTTGCCATACAGTGATGCAACCTGTCAGAAAGCTCTCGATGGTGCAGCTGTAGAACCTTTTGAGGATCTGAGGACCTATGCCAAATCTTTTCCTTCTCATGAGGGGTAACAGGTTTTGTTGTGCCCTCTTCACATCTGTCTTGGTGTACTTGGACCATGTTAGTTTGTTGGTGTTGTGAATGCCAAGGAACTTGAAGCTCTCAACCTGTTCCACTACAGCCCAACCGATTCGAATGGGGGCATGCTCAGTCCTCCTTTTCCTGTAGTCCACAATCAACTCCTTTGTCTTGATCACGTTGAGGGAGAGGTTGGTGTCCTTGTACCACACGGTCAGGTCTCTGACATCCTCCCTATAGGCTGTCTCATCGTTGTCGGTGGTCAGGCCTACCACTGTTGTGTCATGGGCAAAATTAAGGATGGTGTTGTAGTCGTGCCTGGCCGTGCAGTCATGAGTGAACAGGGAGTACAGGAGGGGACAGATCATGTACCCTTGAGGGGCCCCCGTGTTGAGGATCAGTGTGATGGATGTGTTGTTACCTACTCTTACCACCTGGGGGCAGCCTGTCAGGAAGTCCAGGATCCAGTTGCAGAGGGAGGTGTTTAGTCCCAGGGTCCTGAGCTTAGTGATGAGCTTTGAGGGCACTATGGTGTTGAACGCTGAGCTGTAGTCAATGAAAAGCATTCTCACATAGGTGTTCCTTTTGTCCAGGTGTGAAAGGAGATTAGAGATTGCTTCATCTGTGGATCTGTTGGGGCGGAATGCAAATTGGAGTGGGTCTAGGGTTTCTGGGATAATGGTGTTGATGTGAGCCATGACCAGCCTTTCAAAGCACTCATGGCTACAGACGTGAGTGCTACGGGTCGGTAGTCATTTAGGCAGGTTACCTTAGTGTTCTTGGGCACAGGGACTATGGTGGTCTGCTTGAAACATGTTGGTATTACAGACTCAGACAGGGAAAGGTTGAAAATGTCAGTGAAGACACTTGCCAGTTGGTCAGCGCATGCTCGGAGTACACGTCCTGGTAATCCGTCTGGTCCTGCGGTCTTGTGAATGTTGACCTGTTTAAAGGTCTTACTCACACCGGCTGTGGAGAGCATGATCACACAGTTGTCTGGAACAGCTGATGCTCTTATGCATGTTTCACTGTTACTTGTCTCGAAGCGAGCATAGAAGTGATTTAGCTCATCTGGTAGGCCCATGTCACTGGGCAGCTCTCGGCTGTGCTTCCCTTTATAGTCTGTAATAGTTTGCCCTGCCATATCCGACGAGCATCGGAGTAGTACGATTCGATCTTAGACCTCTATTGATGGTTTGTCAGAGGGCATAGCTTCCGGGTTTGAGTACCGCTCCTTGAAAGCGGCAGCTCTACCCTTTAGCTCAGCGTGGATGTTGCCTGTAATCCATGGCTTCTGTTTGGGGTATGTACGTACAGTCACTGTGGTGATGATGTCGTCGATGCACTTATGGATGAAGCCAGTGACTGATGTGGTGTACTCCTCAATGCCATCGGAAGAATCCCGGAACATATTCCAGTCTGTGCTAGCAAAATAGTCCTGTAGCTTAGCATCTGCTTCATCTGACCACTTTTTTATTGACAGAGTCACTGGTGCTTCCTGCCTTAATTTTTGCTTGTAAGCAGGAATCAGGAGGATAGAATTATGGTCAGATTTGCCAAATGGAGGGCGAGGGAGAGCTTTGTACGCGTCTCTTTACGTGTGTAAAGAGTAAAGGTGGTCTCGAGTTATTTCCCTATGGTTGCACATTTATCAAGCTGATTGAAATTGGGTAAATTTAAGTTTCCCTGCATTAAAGTCCCCGGCCACTAGGAGCGCCGCCTCTGGATGAGCCTTTTCCTGTTTGTTTATGGCGGTATACAGCTCATTGAGTGTGGTCTTAGTGCCAGCATCGATCTGTGGTGGTATGTTGACAGCTACGAAAAATACAGATGAAAACGCTCTAAGTAGATAGTGTGGTCTACAGCTTATCATGGGATACTCTACGTCAGGCGAGCAAAACCTCAAGACTTCCTTAGATATCGTGCACCAGCTGTTGTTTACAAATACTGTATACATAGACCGCCACCCCGTGTCTTACCAGAGGCTGCTGTTCTATCCACACACACAAAACAAGTACACACACAGACTTGAACAAAAACACTAAAGTGTGACACTGTTTTTATGCTTGTTGTGCATGATACAGTATACTGAAGGGGTTTGAAAAAAACATTTTGCGATGCATTTGGACACATCATCAGTGATGTAACCTGGGTTCATGGAGTGTTTCGGGTCCTTCAACTTCAGAAACCCTCGCCCCGGTGACCCAGTCATGGTTGATCAAAACCAGACTTGTGTTCAAGTAGTACTACGTTCTGTGATGCCATCAGTGGAGAGATTTTCAAAATAAAAGTCAGAATAGAACACATATTTACTTAGCCATTGTACAAGTGGAACGTGTATTTTTGATGTCACAGTACCCTACCCTGACACACAATAGGCTGTGTATCAAGATGAGTAACCTTGTTTGAGACCTTGTGGTACATAGGAGACCCAGGTTGGAATCCAGTCTGTGGCCGGATGGCTCTCTGCTAGGAGGGGGAGCACAAAGGGGGGTGAAGTCTAACAGAGGTGGTTTGGTAGTTTGGTGAACCACAGTTGTGTGTTGAGTAACTTTGTGTGAGAACTGAAGACTTGTGTTAACTCCCCTGAGATAATGAAGATCACACCTTGGAACCGTGTTCTGGTTGTGCCTTGCTTAAACCTCTTTAGGATCTGACCCTTTTTTCAATTTTCGCCTGAAATGACATACCCAAATCTAACTGCCTGTAGCTCAGGACCTGGAGCATGGATGTGCATATTCTTGATACCATTTGAAAGGAAACACTTTGATGTTTGTGGAAATGTTAAAGTAATGTAGGAGAATATCACACATTAGATCAGATAAGAGGTAATAGAAAGAAAAAACATGCGTTTTTTTTGTATTTTTTTTGTTCCATCATCTTTGAAATGCAAGAGAAAGGCCAATATATGACTTAGGAATTTAGACTGATCAAATGACCTATTGCATTTCTGTTCAAAATGTTGTATCAAGACTGCCAAAATGTGCCTAATTGGTTTATTAATAACTTTTCATGTTCATAACTGTGCACTCTCCTCAAACAATAGCGTGGTAATATTTCACTGTAATAGCTACTGCAAATTGGACAGTGCAATTAGATGAACAAGAATTTAAGTTTTCTGCCAATGTCAGATATGTCTATGTCCTGGGAAATGTTCTTGTTACTGACAACCTCATGCTAATCGCATTAGCCTACGTACGTAGTGAGGTGTGTACTGGCGGCAGAGAAGTCTGGTGCAGGAGAGCGGAAACTGATTTACAACGGTGTCATTTAATATCCATAAACCACCATCAACAGAACAATACAATAAATCGGTCAAACAAAACCCGGTAAATACCAGCATACCGTGTATAAGCACTACAAGAAACAATTACCGACCAGGACATGGGGGGAACAGAGGGTTAAATACACAACTTGTAATTGATGGAATTGGAACCAGGTGTGATGGAAGACAAGACAAAACCAAAGGAAAATGAAAAGTAGATCAGCGATGGCTAGAAGGTAGGTGACTTCGACCCCAGAACGCTGCCCGAACAAGGAGAGGGACCAACTTCGGCAGATGTCGTGACAACGTAAGCTCAACCGTCCAACGGGAGACCCACCGATCCTGTAGAGGAAGGAATATCAGAATCAGAATGGTTTGTTCATAAACCCCTGAAATGCCAATGCTACCTGGGTAATACTCTGATGCGTACCCGGAGCACCCAGACTGATGTGCAAATAGTATGTCAGGGGTTTGGGTGCTATGACAGTAAAATATGCACTTCCGTTATACTGATAATTAAAGAGCTATACCAAGGGACTTTTATTTAGAAAATTGCTTATGAATGATTTGATGACTGTTGTAATGAATGATACTGATAAATTCATGTTGTGACTGTTGTTATGAATGATACTGATAAATTCATGAAGGTGTTATGACTGTTGTACTGAATGATACTGATAAATTCATGTTATGACTGTTGTATAAAATGATACTGATAAATTCATGTTATGACTGTTGTTATGAATGATACTGACACATTCATGTTATGACTGTTGTTATGAATGATACTGACAAATTCATGAAGGTGTTATGACTGTTGTTATGAATAATACTGCAACACTCATGAAGATGTTATGACTGTTGTTATGAATGATACTGACAAATTCATGAAGGTGTTATGACTGTTGTTATGAATGATACTGATAAATTCATGAAGGTGTTATGACTGCTGTTATGAATGATACTGCAACACTCATGAATGTGTTATGACTGCTGTTATGAATGACACTGCAACACTCATGAATGTGTTATGACTGCTGTTATGAATGACACTGCAACACTCATGAATGTGTTATGACTGCTGTTATGAATGACACTGCAACACTCATGAATGTGTTATGACTGTTGTTATGAATGATACTGATAAATTCATGAAGGTGTTATGACTGTTGTTATGAATGATACTGATAAATTCATGAAGGTGTTATGACTGTTGTTATGAATGATACTGATAAATTCATGAAGGTGTTATGACTGTTGTTATGAATGATACTGATAAATTCATGAATGTGTTATGACTGCTGTTCTGAATGATACTGCAACACTCATGAACTGTTATGACTGCTGTTCTGAATGATACTGATAAATTCATGAAGGTGTTATGACTGTTGTTATGAATGATACTGATAAATTCATGAAGGTGTTATGACTGTTGTTATGAATGATACTGATAAATTCATGAAGGTGTTATGACTGCTGTTCTGAATGATACTGCAACACTCATGAACTGTTATGACTGCTGTTCTGAATGATACTGATAAATTCATGAAGGTGTTATGACTGTTGTTATGAATGATACTGATAAATTCATGAAGGTGTTATGACTGTTGTTATGAATGATACTGATAAATTCATGAAGGTGTTATGACTGTTGTTATGAATGATACTGATAAATTCATGAAGGTGTTATGACTGCTGTTATGAATGATACTGATAAATTCATGAATGTGTTATGACTGCTGTTATGAATGATACTGATAAATTCATGAAGGTGTTATGACTGCTGTTATGAATGATACTGATAAATTCATGAAGGTGTTATGACTGCTGTTATGAATGATACTGATAAATTCATGAAGGTGTTATGACTGTTGTTATGAATGATACTGATAAATTCATGAAGGTGTTATGACTGCTGTTATGAATGACACTGCAACACTCATGAACTGTTATGTATACCCCATTAATATGATGTGTTACCTGTGTGTGGATGTGTGTGTCTGTCGTTCACCTGTCCGTCCGTTCGTCTGGACCATATCTGTTCGTGCCAACATTCCACTCCATGCTACAACTTGTCATGACAATCATGTTTGTTAGCACAAACAGGTCTGGTACTCGGGCTGATGTGTGTGTGTGTCTGTATGTGTGTGTGGGTGTGATGGTGTTTGACTGAATAGGTTACCTGTTCAGAGAGCTATTTGTCCCATGACAAAGACTGCTTCCTTGACTGGAAGGACACCTTCCAAAGAATATAGATTCAGATTCTAGGTTGACATTTTAGCTATTCATATTTGTTTAAAATCATTTTAACCCACCTGAGGAGAAGCACTATGCCTGAGACTGCTTTTAGCACATCTTCTATGGAAATGGACATTACCCTTTTAAAACCTAATAAAAACAACTTTGTTAATGCATGTCATCTAAACCATGTATACTTACCTGGAATGGCCTTTTAAACCATGTATACTTACCTGGAATGGCCTTCTAAACCATGTTTGAGATCATAGGACTGTACCTCTACTGTGAGTTCATATGTTACTGTCTGGGATCATAGGACTGTACCTCTACTGTGAGTTCATATGTTACTGTCTGGGATCATAGGACTGTACCTCTACTGTGAGTTCATATGTTACTGTCTGGGATCATAGGACTGTACCTCTACTGTGAGTTCATATGTTACTGTCTGGGATCATAGGACTGTACCTCTACTGTGAGTTCATATGTTACTGTCTGGGATCATAGTACTGTACCTCTACTGTGAGTTCATATGTTACTGTCTGGGATCATAGTACTGTACCTCTACCCTGAGTTCATATGTTACTGTCTGGGATCATAGGACTGTACCTCTACCGTGAGTTCATATGTTACTGTCTGGGATCATAGGACTGTACCTCTACCCTGAGTTCATATGTTACTGTCTGGGATCATAGGACTGTACCTCTACCCTGAGTTCATATGTTACTGTCTGGGATCATAGGACTGTACCTCTACCCTGAGTTCATATGTTACTGTCTGGGATCATAGGACTGTACCTCTACTGTGAGTTCATACGTTAATTTCTTACCTTGTTGGAAATGTTGAATATTAATTTCCTGGTCTTGTAATCAGTAACTTTTGGAAATGTTGATCCTTTGCTGACAACTGAGCAACTACTGTGCTGTACATCAGTGGAACGAGGAGGAGAGCCATTGGAAACACCTTCGAGGCAACAGAAAAGTAAATGAATGGTCCAAAATGGAAATGTGAAAGGAAATGGAGGATGAATTTGTTTGTGGCTTTTCCAGATAAACCAGGATGAGAAGGTAGAAAACAAGGTTGACAGCCTCCTGGTTCATTGAAATGACGTGGAAACAACGTTGATACAACCAGTTTGTGCCCAGTGGGTATCACATATAGTAAACCCCAGACTGACTGGACGGCTCTCAAGTTGAGAAGGTGGTAGACCATGGAGATGTCTGAGGACATTGTTTATGCCAATGAAGACGTTAGAGGAAAACAAAGTGTTTCAGGGGACCGTTTTTATAATAGAGGAGACAACATCTATGAAGACATTTATGAAACTCCAGACACCATCAAGTTTAATGACTTCAGAAACAAGACTGAGGATGTTACCCCAAGGAGCAGACCAGGAGCTAAACTCTCAGGTAATGTCCACACACACGCAGGCACACACTCAGGTACGCACACACAAATCTCCTTTATGTGTCCACAGAGTCTGAGCAACCAGAGAAGAGACCTTTAAGAGCTGCAGCAGTGTGTCTGGGGCTGTTGAGCGTTCTACTACTGTCTGGGATCATAGGACTGTACCTCTACTGTGAGTTCATATGTTACTGTCTGGGATCATAGGACTGTACGTCTACTGTGAGTTCATATGTTACTGTCTGGGATCATAGGACTGTACCTCTACTGTGAGTTCATATGTTACTGTCTGGGATCATAGAACTGTACCTCTACTGTGAGTTCATATGTTACTGTCTGGGATCATAGCACTGTACCTCTACTGTGAGTTCATATGTTACTGTCTGGGATCATAGGACTGTATGTCTACTGTGAGTTCATATGTTAATTGCTTATAATCTTGTTATATGTTTTGGCTACTAAACACCTGGTGTTTTACTCAGTAACTTTCAAATGTTTTGATTCTTTCAGATGACAGAGTATATAACAACTTGACTGAGGACAGGGACCAGTTACAGACTAGTTACAACAATCTGATTGAGGAGAGAGACCAGTTACAGACCAGTTACAACAATCTGACTGAGGAGAGGGACCAGTTACAGACCAGTTACAACAATCTGACTGAGGAGAGGGACCAGTTACAGACCAGTTACAACAATCTGACTGAGGAGAGAGACCAGTTACAGACCAGTTACAACAATCTGACTGAGGAGAGAGACCAGTTACAGACCAGTTACAACAATCTGACTGAGGAGAGGGACCCGTTACAAACCAGTTACAACAATCTGACTGAGGAGAGAGACCAGTTACAAACCAGTTACAACAATCTGACTGAGGAGAGGGTCCAGTTACAGACCAGTTACAACAATCTGACTGAGGAGAGAGACCAGTTACCGAGGGAGAGAGACATGTTGGTTTGGAGAGCTGGTATTTATTTTAGTTCTGCACTATATATTTAATTACTCATTAATATCTAGTCCAGTGAATCGTGATGTATAACATGTGGCATGTATTGCTATTATTATTGTTAGTATTATTATTATTATTGTTACTGTTATTATTAGTGGTAGTAGTATTATTATTATTTATGCTAATTTTATTATTGTTATTATTGTTAGTATCATTATTTTTATATTTATTGTGTTGTGTTGTGAAACAGAGAGAAGCGGCTGTCCTGTTGGGTGGAGGATGTTTGACTGCAGCTGTTACTTCCTCTCCATCGTGTCTAAAACCTGGGAGGAGAGCAGACAGGACTGTCTGAATAGAGGAGGAGACCTGGTGATCATCCAAAGCAGAGAGGAACAGGTGAGATGCTCTGTTGCAGGTCCATGTTGTTTGTTTCAGTGTCTGAATGTTGTTAGTACATTGATTATACTCCAGAAAGATTGATAAAAATCACATTTTCTAATATAATTACATCTGTTAGTAGTTGGATGTATTGTACCTGTTGCTGATATGGTTGTTGGTAAAATGGGTGCATCAGTAGGCTCTATCTCAAATCATTCAGGTCAAAACACAAAAAATGTGTTTCCAAACACCAGCAAGAAGGTTATAATACCAGATCTATATTAGGTCATATCTACATCTAGCTATTGTTAGCTAGTTAGCTAGCTACTGGAGGAATTAGAATGATGAAGCTTTCTTTGCAGCACATCACACAATACATTATCTTTCACATACACTTTAAAAGCAATTACGTTTTCATCTTAAAACACATTGTATAACTCATTCTAACTAGCTAACGTTACTAGCTATACATGTTGTTGGTTTGTAATGAACATATAATCTCGGTTCTAATGTGTTGTTGTTTTAGTAAGTTACACCCTTCTTCCTATTTATGATTCGCTGACACAATACCTTTTCATTGGATCTGCAAACTGTCCACTTGTGTCAGCGAATCATATAGCTATAATTTCATAGACATTTTGGAGATCCAATAAAAATGTATTGAGATTGAATGAAATCTGAAGGAGGGTTGGACATACTAACACAACAACACATTAGAAGTGAGAACTGTGATCTTCTCACGGTTAGCCTGTTCCCAGACATTACTAACATCTGGATGTGGGAACTCCTCTCAGGCCTGCTAAGTTAGGTTAGCTCACGGCAAACCAAAATAAAAATACAGTGCATTTAGTAAGTATTCAGACCCCTTGACTTTTCCCACATTTTGTTTGTACAGCTTTATTCTAAGATATGTATATATATACTATTTAATTTCCCTCATAAATTTAGGTACAAGTTTTTTTAGTAAATGTATAAAAGTCTAAATTGAAATATCACATTTACATAAGTATTCAGACCCTTTACTAAGTACTTTGTTGAAGTCTTCTTGGATATGACACTACAAGCTCGGCACACTTGTATTTGGGAAGTTTCTCTCATTCTTCTCTGCAGATCCTCTCAAGCTCTGTCAGGTTGGATGGGGAGTGTCGCTGGACTGCTTTTTTCAGGTTTCACCAGAGATGTTCGGGTTCAAGTCCGGGCTCTGGCTGGGCCACTCAAGGACATTCAGAACTTGTCCCGAAAAGCCACTCCTGCATTGTCTTGGCTGTATGCTTAGGGTCGTTGTCCTATTGGAAGGTGAACCTAAGCCCCAGTCAGAGGTCCTGAGCACTCTGGAGCAGGTTTTCATCAAGGATCAATGTACTTTGCTCTGTTCATCTTTCCGCGATCCTGACTAGTCTCCCATTCCCTGCCACTGAAAAACATCCCCACAGCATGATGCTGCCACCACCATGCTTCACCTTAGGGATGGTGCCAGGTTTCCTCCAGATGTGACGCTTAGCATTCAAGCCAAAGGGTTCAATCTTGGTTTCATCAGACCAAGGAATCTTGTTTCTCATAGTCTGAGAGTCCTTTAGGTGCCTTTGGCAAACTCCAAGCATGCTGTCATGTGCCTTTTACTGAGGAGTGGCTACCGTCTGGCCACTCTACCATAAAGGCCTAATTGGTCGAGGGCTGCAGAGATGGTTTGCCTTCTGGAAGGTACTCTCATTTCCACAGAGGAACTACTAGCTCTGTCAGAGTCACCATCGGGTTCTTGGTCACCTCCCTGACCAAGGCCCTTCTTCCCCGATTGCTGAGTTTGGCCGGCTGCCAGCTCTAAAAAGAGTCTTGGTGGTTCCAAACTTCTTCCATTTAAGAATGATGAAGGCCACTGTGTTCTTGGGGACCTTCAATGCTGCAGACATTATTTGGTACCCTTCCCCAGATCTGTGCCTCGACACAATCCTGTCTCGGAGCTCTATGGACAATTCCTTTGACCGCATATCTTGGGTTTTGCTCTGACATTCACTGTCAACTGTTGGACCTGATATAGACAGGTGTTTCCCCTTCCAAATCATGTCCAATCAATTGAATTTACCACAGGTGGACTCCAATCAAGTTGTAAAAATATCTCAAGGATGATCAATGGAAACAGGATGCACCTGAGCTCAATTTCTAGTCTCATAGAAAGGGTCTGAATAGTTATGTAAATAAGGTATGTTTTTTCATTTTTAATACATTTGCAAAAATGTCTAAAAACCTATTTTTGCTTTTACATGATGTGGTATTGTGTGCCGATTGATGAGGGAAAAAAGTAATTTAACCTCTCTAGGGGGTGTGGGACGCTACCGTCCCACCTGGCCAACATCCAGTGAAATTGCAGAGCGCCAAATTCAAAAACAGAAATACTCATTATAAAAGAGTCATTAAACATACAAGTGTTATACATCGGTTTAAAGATTAACTTGTTAATCCAACCACAGTGTCACATTTCAAAAATACTTTTCTGCGAAAGCAAACCATGCGATTATCTGAGAACAACGCCCAGCAGACGAATCATTAAAAATAGTAACCAGGAGTTACAAAAGTCAGAAATAGCGATAAAATTAAATCACTTACTGTTAAAGGAATTCTAAATTCCTCTGTATTATTTCCCAATCAGAATTCAATACTCTGTCAATGCATTCGAAGGGCTTGTAAGACCCTATATTTTTATTGATTAATGGACAGAGCCCCGGCCTTAAAAGTCAGGTAACAGCGTTTAATTCAAGAGAGTACTGGTACATACACATTTTTCCACAGGTTATAAACTGAAAATGACGTCAGCGTTTTCTAAATGTTCTATCTCTTCATGACACTGGTAGAGAGGCCCTATAGTTCTCGAGCCTTCCCTCCTCGCCTGAAGCCAAGGTCAGTCAGTATAAATCAGCATTCTAGACAGTCTGGAGATAGTTCATTCATTTGTACAAAGGAACAGACCGTCATTGTTACTAAACTCCTGACTATATTATATACAATTGGGAATGGGAGCAAGAGAGAAAATTCATATATGTACAGTACATAATCGCATTTGGACTAGTCAGTCCTGATTGAAATGTATACATAATTAGTCATCATTGATAAACATTCCCTTAACACTTACCTTTGATGATCGTCATATGGTTACACTCACAAGACTCCCAGTTACCCAACAAATGTTTGTTTTATTCGATAAAGTCCCTCTTTATATCCAAAATCCTCCATTTTGTTAGCGTGTTTTTTTCAGTAATCCACTGTCTCAAACATCTGGTGAAATTGCAGAGCGTGAAACTCAACAAAACAGAAATTCTCATAATAAACATACATAAAAGATACAAGTGTTATACATCAGCTTAAAGACAAACTTCTTGTTAATCAAATCACTGTGTCAGATTTCACAAAGGCTTTACGGCGAAAGCAAACCATGCAATTATCTGAGAACAGCGCCCAGCAGACAAATCATTACAAACAGTAACCAGCCTAGTAAAGGAGTAACAAAAGTCAGAAACAGCGATAAAATTAATCACTTACCTTTGATGATCTTCGTATGGTTGCACTCCCAAGACTCCATGTTACACAATAAATGTTTGTTTAGTTCGATAAAAACCCTCTTTATATTCAAAAACCCACGTTTTGTTGGTGCGTTTTGTTCAGTAATCCATTGGAACAAAGCGCGGTCACAACAGACAGACGAAAAATCTAAAAAGTACCATAAAAGTTTGTAGAAACATGTCAAACGATGTTTATAATCAATCCTCAGGTTGTTTTTGACATAAATAAATCGATCATATTTCAACCGGACAATAGCTCCGTCAATAGAAAAGGAAAAACAAGAAAGGCACGCTCCCGGTCACGTGCAGGACTCACGTCTGGAAATTTCCACTGTCCTCTCATTGAAAGTGGTGTTTCATTCGCTCTTCCATCTGTTCTTCAACTCCTGGCTCAAACCTACATCACAGCCACTGACAAAGCACTTTAGTGATGGGCATTCCGAGTCTTTTCAGTGAGCCGGTTCATTTGGCTCCCAAAAGGCTCTTTGTTCCAAAAGCTTAAAAATCTACCTACAATCATGAAAAAATTTGCAAATCCAAAATGAAGCCCAAAAGCTTGGCCATTATTTGAGATCGTGGAATTTGTGTTGAAATTAAAAGGCTGAATGCTTGCTCACCATGGTAACCTATGCACGCATTGCGCCTTTTGCTTTTCAATGATACTCACATTTTTAATTGCACCTCGTCTTACGTTGGTTGAGCTCCCTCCATTTCATTCCATAATTATTTACAGACAATGTAGTAAACTATAGCCTAATCATATTGAAGTTAATTTCCTTGGAAAGAGAACTGCCACGTGATTCTCCTCCCATGAATAGGCAGCCTACTCTATTTCATTGAGACCACACATACAGTGAGCTCCAAAAGAACAGCAACAGTGACACATTTGTTGTTTTGGCTTTGTACTCCAGCACCATGGTTTGACATGAGACCGTTTAGAAATTACAGCACTTTTTGTACATAGACCCCCCATTTTAGGCAACCAAAAGTATTGGGACAAATTCACATGTGTATTAAAGTACTAGAAACGTACATTTTTGGTCCCATATTCTTAGCCATCAGTGATTACATCAAGCTTGTGACTCTACAAACCTGTTGGATGCATTTGCTGTTTGTTTTGGTTGTGTTTCAGATTATTTTGTGCCAATTGAAATTAATGGTAAAAAATTGTAAAATGGTAAATAATGTATTGTGTCATTTTGGAGACACTTTGTAAATAAGAATAGAATATGTTTCTAAACACATCTACATTAATGTGGATGCTACCATGATTACGGATAGTCCTGAATGAATCGTGAATAATGATGAATGAGCAAGTTACAAAGGTATAAATATAATTCAGGACTATCCGTAATCATGTAATCACGTCATCATTAATGTAGACATGTTTAGAAACATATTCTATTCTTATTTACAATAAAAGTGTCTGCAAAATGACACAATACATTTTTGACCATTCATTTCGATTGGAGAAAGCAGAAAGACAACCGTTTCCAACTAATCTGCGGGACAAAAACATATTTTCATCCCAAAATGGTCTGCCGGACCGCCCGCTCCCACCCGCAGCATGAAAAATGCCTACCGCCCACTCCCACCCGCAGCATGAAAAATGCCTACTGCCCACTCCCACCCGCAGCATGAAAAATGCCTACCGCCCGCAATGATCTGTCGGTGCAGCCCTCTTTCTCAACACATCCTGTGGAATAAGCACATTCATAACTGTTTTATAACACCTCAGATTAATGTAACATTACTAAAGGCGTCTGTACACACTCTATAAACGCATATGACAGGGTTATGATGCCCATCATGCCATTTCATTTAGTAATGTGACAGAGAGGTTGGTTAATTATAAAACGGCTCTATAATACCCTTTATAACTGGTCATCTATAACACACTTTACACTATTTAAAATGACTTACGACAGTTTATGACACATTTTAAAATGTATGAAGGCTTAACGAATGCATGAATAAGGACACCTACAGTAAAGTGTTTTGACTCAGTTGCGACCCGTTTTGGGGTTTCAAAACATTTTCTTTAAAACCTATATGATCTGTGCAGTTCTAGGCAATATTCAGTTGAAGCTACACCACCAGCGAGCTAATCTAAGGTTGGTTTATATGGTTTAGCCAGTTTAAAGTTGCTGTATGGCATCACATTATTGATGGGGTTTTATACTGTACATATAATGTTAAATAAACCTGAATCTGAACCGTTCATTTAGGAAATGCTCTTTTACCATTTAAACAGGACTACATAAAAACGTTTAAGGTGATGTCCTGGATTGGTCTGACTGATGAAGCTAGAGAGGGTCTCTGGATGTGGGTGGACAACACACAGCTAACTACAGCAGAGTGAGAGATGTGTCCATATGGTTCTGAATTCAATCACGGCAGACAATAGATTTTCAGATTTTTAAACACTTCTGTAGAGTGAGCAAACTTGTTTTGTGTCTTGTCTTGCCTTTGTAGGTACTGGCATCCTGATGAACCGAATGGTGGAAGAGAGGAGAACTGTGGAATGATTCAGATGAATTATGATGCCTGGATTGACACCTCGTGCTCTGCAGCGCTCCCCTGGATATGTGAGAAATATGCATATTGTTAGGTTCTAAAAGAACCTAGTAAAAGTCACGACGATTAGGTAAACTTTAACCAAGTTTATTCACCCATTGGGTCATACAATTGCATAAGACAAAGACATGGTTCCATCAATGGTAGTATATATACACCCCAATTTGGCTGACGTCCTCCTCTCTAAACGTAACTTCCTGCCTAGCAAAAAATATGTAAAGTGATGAGGGTAATAAACTATTACTTCTCCTTTAACATGACCTGACCACTAATCCACAGCTCGCCACCATTACCAGTCACTGCAGTCATGTAATATCCTCTACTCAGGACCTCCCAAATCCCCCTGGCTCCTATCCAACCTTCATTGACCCAACCATATACCTTCCTCCTACAGATCCACCTTAACTCCTGGTGTAGAAACCAGATTATGGCACTCCTCATGTCTCTAGCATAACTGATGATTAACAATATTTAAAGTTTAGAAATCCGAACCCGTCAATCCTGTTCTTTTGTGTAAACAGCTGTCGTATCTGTTCCGTCCGCTAGGGACGTTTTCCTTTATCATATCATTTGTAGTCAAGGTATGATTCATTCTGTGTATATGTAATTCTGTGTGATTAGTTAGGTATTTAGTAAATAAATAATTAAACCCAATTTTGTATTGCTGATTCAACTTGTTAGCCAGGGTTCTTGCAGATAACCAAGATGAGACTGAAATAAGGTGACGATTAATATTGACTGCTATTGATGTAAAATATTACTAGGTCTTTAAGAGTTTATTTGGAAGATAACTGCTCTATAATTATTATTTTGTGGTGCCCCGACTCTCTAGTTAATTACATTTACATGATTAGCTCAATCAGGTAATATTAATTACAGAGAACGGATTTTATAGAATAGCATGTCATATCACTTCATCACGACAGACACGACAGTACAAACAAACATACACGCACACAGCATGTTGACATGCACAACAGACAGACACACACAGGTGCTCTCAGGTAAACATACACGTACATAAGAACACACTCTGAGCAGAAAAACAAGGCATGACAAACACCCTAACAGTGAACGTACTGCACAGCCATTTACACTGAATGTGCCATTAACATAGAACCTGTGATCAGGTGTTCCTCCTGTTCCCAGAACTACATTGAGGGGCTGTCCCTTACTACAACACAATGGAAAACACCACCTCTCACTTCCTATATACTGGTGATTAGTGGAAGTGTTCTGTTCTCTGAAAACCCTTGAGAGTACAGACAGATATTCAATAAAACACAGAGATAGGAGCATTAAGATGGGAGGAGAAGGAAGAGAAGGAGGAAGAGGAGGCATTCTTTTAGCACACACTCACCCTTCTGCCAGGTATGAGTGAGGCAGACCTGGGTTCAAATAGTATTTTAAATCTTTCACATAATTTGAGTGTTTGCTTAGGCAAGCCTGGAGTGACATTTAACTTTTTTATTCTATTGGTTCCATTGCTCCAGGCAATCTCAATCAAGCCCAGATAAAGTATTTGAACTCTGGAGTCTGGAGTGAGGAAAGACATGTGGACACAGTGGCGTCCTATAGAAAGTCTACAGGTGTTTCACAGTCAGACAGTGACTGTAATTCCTTGACCCTTTATGTAAATGAGGATAAAAAGAAAGTGACTCAAAATAATCAAACAAGTAGTCTATACACAGAGTAGGGTACTGTACACACACACCTATATTAGATGTACCAGACCTGCTTGTCATGTCTTACTGGAATACATAGCTCTTTGTGAGTCATTCATTCATATCTGATGTGGTGTTTCCCTAGGAAACTGTGTAGATGGCTCCCAACAGAGAAGACCGAATTGCTAAGACACAATTCCTGGAACAACTCACCATTTCCTCAAATCTTCACAAAATGTTTTAAAAAACACATCCAAAGGTACAAAAATCTAACTTCTGGGTCCCAATTAAAACTTTGCCCTCAGACAACACACACAAGCTGTTAAAAACACAGACTACATGAATGTTTGTTACACACTGGAGGGATTCATTCAAGACACTGCTACCAAAATGTTTAGAATATGTTCTCAGAGAAATCATTTGGAACTTTGTAAAATCCCAGCACTAACTATCCAGATAACCCTTTCAGGAAACCCTGGTGAGACATTCAAAACACGACTGTAATAAATACCTCTTACATTAGTGGATAAGGTAATATTACTGTATAGGCTGTTTGATCAAAAACCTGACCTTTGAAATGTCACACTGACAAAACATGTACGGAAGAGTCCATGCACAGTAAAATACCCAATTTCCAAAAGCTTTATTTCCAAACGCCGCAAATGTACAGGTTACTCAGCATCAGTGTTCTCATCACCTCTTCTCAGGTCTGGGTCAGGCCATAATGTCTCATCAACGTCACGCATTATGTTTGCTCTTGCCAGGCAGCCTGGGAAAAATGCCCTTGTGTGCCTTAGAAAACCCCAGAGACTCCACAGACACATCCCCACAGGCATCCACCATTGCCCCCAGGAGGTTTTGCTGTGCGTAAGGGTTGTCATATTTGATCCTTCGATGTCGGCTCTTCCTATCATTGTGAAGCAGAATTCACCAAGCGTTGGATTGTTCACCCACTAATAGGGAACATGAGCTGGGATTAGACCGTCGTGAGACAGGTTAGTTTTACCCGCCATGCTGAGAAATTCATCAGAAATTGGGAATATGCTGGCAACAAAAAAAAAGAACGCTGAACCTGGGGTGGTCATTGAACCAGGCGTGGACCAGAGCAGCCTGATGGAAACTCACATTATCCCAAATGACAAAATATTGGGCTTGCTCTGGTTGCCCTGGCTCCCCCTTCTGTTGAAGAATGTTATTGTGCAGCTGATCTAGAAATTGAAGGAGTTGTGCCGTGTTGTATGGACCCACTTTGACATTGCTGATGGCTGCACATAGGGTGACGTTGCCCCCTCTGACCAGGAACTTGTATGATGGCACGGTGACCAATGACGTTGAGCCCCTTTTCGCACCTTTTTGTTAGGTTGAACCCTGCATCGTCGATGAAGATGTACTCCTAAGGGTCAGCCATGGCATCCAGCCCCATGATTCTCTACAGAAGTCCAAAAACATGCATTTTACTGTACTACAAATACAGCACTGTAGTGTACTACTGTACTGGAATGAAAGATTGCGTACTGCAGTTACTGTAACACATTAATAAACAGTACTGTATTGATATGCTGGAGAGATGGGCCATACTCTACATGCTGTACAAATTCTGTACAGTATAGCAATTACCTGCACATATTGGAATCATTGCTCCTTAACTCTGGTTTGAATTTCTTTCAAAAGGAACACAGTACAGCTGCTTTGTCCTTATGTGATTCTACTGAACCATCCGGTCATGCTGATGCTGTCAATTCCTTGGAAGACTACCTGGTCTTCAACTATTTGGGTTTGAATTTCCCTCAAACTGGTGACATTACTAGCAATCCCCATATTCACCAGGGCAATTCCCTGCTCGGCTGTGAGAAGTCTCCGCCTACCTCCAATAGATGGCCACCTCTCAGTTCTGCAAAAATGAAACCTGACCATTACTGAACTATGGTCATCCATTACTGTGGTAAAAACTACACTGAGAACAAAGTGGAGATTCAGTCTATATGCACAACAACATTACATGTATCACAGTAACAACAAGGAAAATGACCTGTTTTCCCTTCTGAAAGTACAGACATTGGATGCAACCGTGTAATAGCTTAGGTTGAGTTGCACTAGCTGTCCAGCTTCTCTCATGGTCCTCCCATCTATGAGCACATGATGAACTAGGGTGTCACGGATTTCATCTAAGATTACTTGTTGTTGTTGTGGTTGTCATTGTCGTCCTCTTTCTCCATGTTGTCTTGCAACTTTGGCATTTTTAGGATCCATTGTTCCAAAGAAGGTGGACATGCCTCTAGGCCCTATTTATTGATCCTGCAATTCTGATTGGTGTGTTAACAATAAAAATAAATTACCTTTATTTTACTAGGCAAGTCAGTTAAGAACAAATTCTTATTTTCAATGACGGCCTAGGAACAGTGGGTTAACTGCCTGTTCAGGGGCAGAACGACAGATTTGTACCTTGTCAGCTCGGAGATTCGAACTTGCAACCTTTCGGTTACTAGTCCAATGCTCTAACCACTAGGCTACCCTGCCGCCCCTTGAGTTTAGCTTGTGATGACTTGAGTTAATTATATTCAGAGCATGTCTGCTGAATTAATATATTGTCACACCCGGATGTTTCACCTGTCCTTGTGATTACCTGCTCCTTTGTTCCCCTCTGGATTACTGACCTCTGCATACCCCGACCCTGCTACAGGAACCCATTTCTGTGTTTAAGCAAATGAGAACAACTGTAATCTCACTCTAGACTTCTCTTTGTGTAGAGAAGAACCTTACTGGACTGCTTGGAATCATCTAATTGACCAGGAAAGGCAAACAGGAAATTCAGATTGTTTGAACAGTGACTGTAATAACCTTTTCCTTGTTAACCCACCTGACACACTTCTGCCAGTAACAGAGGTCATGGTTCATGTTACCCAATGACTGCTGTGGAGTCACTGTATAACATAACAGATAAGACAGGACCATAGTCAATCATCAACCTTCAACAGAGTGTGTAACGGATGTGGTCTGGAGATAGAGAGGAGGACCAAGGTGCAGCGTGTTAAGTGTCCATATTCTTTAATAAAGTAATAGAACACTGAAACAATAAATAAAATGACAAACGAACAGTCCTGAATGGTGCTGGAAAAACACTGAACAGAAAATAAACACCCACGAAACCCAGGTGGAAAAAGGCTACCTAAGTATGATTCTCCATCAGAGACAACTAACGTCACCTGCCTCTGATTGAGAACCATACTAGGCCGAACACAAAAACCCACATAGAAAAACAGACTGCCCACCCCAACTCAAGCCCTGACCATACTAAAACAAAGACAAAACAAAGGAACTAAGGTCAGAACATGACAGAGTGCATAGAATGACGGCCGTGTTGTACTGTGACAACACAGGATTAAGGTGTCCATATTAGGATAGCCTCAATTTTAGCAGGACTTTTTTTCAATCTGAAATAGCTGAGATTGAGGCTGTCCTAATATGGACACGGTACAGTATGTTTGTGAATGGAGCAGGAGCTTGAATGGGACATGGTGACTCACAGTGTGATTAGCACTAGAGATATAAGCTGCGTCCGAAAAAAAATCCTAATCCCTTTATAGTGCACTACCTTTGACCAGGGCCCATAGGGACAGCAGTGCACTACATAGGTAATATGATGCCATCTGGGACACAACCATACTATAGTTCTGCCCTGCCCTGTTGACAACCTCTCTGCTTTGAAAGCTTACTTATATTTTTCCTTTATAAAATATAACTTTATTGTTCCCTAAAGGGGAACTTCAGGGAACTACAACTTTTTGCCCCCCCACATTCTGTATATACTATATCAGTGACTGATCTCACACTGCTAATTACCTCACAACTCTCCAGTCAGTAATGGAAATAATATTAATGGTATGTCTGTTCCATTCCTCTGTCCCCTCTTCTCCATCACTCTCCCTTAATTAATCTCCATTACACTTTCTCCTCCTCCGCATCTGACCAAACTGTCAGCTGTCTCACCTCTCCCCAATCCATCCGTTTCCCAGTCTGTGGAAACTATCCTCTACTGCAACCCAGCAACTCCCTTCAGTTCTCACCGTTACACCACAGAATGGTCCTGTAGAGAGAGAGAGACAGAGACAGAGACAGACAGACAGACAGACAGACAGACAGACAGACAGACAGACAGACAGACAGACAGACAGACAGACAGACAGACAGACAGACAGACAGACAGACAGACAGACAGACAGACAGACAGACAGACAGACAGACAGACAGACAGACAGACAGACAGATAGAGAAACAGAAACTGAAAGAGAGCGACGGGCCTAGGGTGTGAAAATCCAAAGAGGTTGGACCAACTCTGTGTTAAATAACATTACAGTGCAGAGCCTCTGTTTACCGTAACACTTGGCCTGGCTCCGGGTATGGAGCCTCAGTGTAAAGTCTGCCCCACCCCACCCCTTCAGCTCAGCGCTGGCAGGAACAGCAACAATGAGCTCATGGCTGTTTGGCTCTTCCCACCCTGCATGGCTTAACTTTAGTTCCCATCTCTCTGAGGGCACAGAGCTGGTTCCTGTTCATTAGGTTACACCATAGCAAAATGTTTAGCAATGGAAACTATAAATGTGCATGTCTTACTGGTATATCTTATTGGTAGTGCCTCCCTGTGTCAGTCTGTTCCGTTTGGTGCCTAATAAATATGACTGAGAGCCTACATTGACTTTTAGGGCCCCACTGGGCTGAAGTGGGACGGATGGGTGGAGTAGTGATATCCCTCCCGGGATGCATTTCATTTCAAGTGCCTCATTCAAAATGTCTTAAAATGCATCTCCCCTTCCTCGCTTCCTTGAAGTAATAACTGATCTGACATGACATAGTTGGTGAATGCAATCTGCTTGCACCAGGTTCTCCATGTCAGATCAGCAATAACTTCAAGAAAGAGAAGGAAGGAAACAATTTATGAGTATTCCAACAGGGCCAAAGAGTGACAGAGATGCCTCCTCCCCTTTGAGCTTAGATAGAGACAGAACGAGAGGGAGAAGAGAGAGACATGTAAGAGACATGTAGTCAGCTGACTTTCCCCTTGTCCCTTCTAACATCTTTGTGAACAAAATGTCAGACAGCAAAACAACGAGCCATTTCAGAGCAACTCCAGAGTGCAGGGAAAGTTCACAAGGGTCATTGAGTCTACAAAATGAATCACTAGTCACTTCATACAATGCCACTCTAAATAATGCAACTTTAAAAATGTTTACATATTTTATGTTACTCATATCACAAGTATATACTGTATTTTATACGCTCTATTGCACCTTGCCTATGCCGTTGGGCCATCGCTCATCGTACATGTACTATTCTCATTCACCCCTTTAGATTTGTGTGTGTTAGGTAGTCGTTGTGTAGTTGTTAGATGTTGTTAGATGTTACTGCACTGTCGGAACTAGAAGCACACTTGCATTAACATCTGTTAACCATGTGTATGTGACAAATACAATGTGATTTGATTTGAGTCAGGTGACGGTAAACACTGGGAAATATAATACCGCTTTAGAGGTAGAACTGCTTTTGGTACCGCTTTTACAGGAGAACTGTAAGGACTCCTGGGATCTGGTCATTCACAAAGCATCTCAGAGTGTGATCACTTTAGCCTTTTAGAGCATAATGAATAAGATTATATGGACGGGGGGGACCTGATCCTAGATCAGCCCACAACACTCTCTGTGATGATCCTAACTTGGCATCAGGACATCAGTGCATTACACTGAAGTGTGATCACATAGTGGGTTCTGAAGGACATGGGGCATCTGCTACGTGGGGGTGACGTGACCATTAACACATTCTTAGCCAAAGATAACAGCAGCGGTTGGAAATGAATGTATCAAATATTTTCCTGGAGTTGTGCCCACCCCAAACAGTAGCAGGCTAGCAGCAGCAGCAGTAGTGTCTGGCCTGCCTGCAACAACTGAGGGGGAAGCTAGCCAGGAGAGGGGTCAGAGACAGGGGCAGGGAGGGGGTGAGGGTGACTGACAATGTGGGCACACCCTGCTGCCAGGCTTTACCAAGCCAGCTGTACCCTCGGATTTGACTTCACTGACATATTTAGAGGTAGCCTGGTCCCTGATCTGTTTGTGCTGTCTTGACAATGTCATGCAAAGACAATGACCATAGGAGTTGGCAAGACAGCACAAACATATCTGGGACCAGGCTAGGAGTTGGTAAGACAGCACAAACAAATCTGGGACCTTAACAATGTAATTAGAGCAGTAAAAATACATGTTTTGTCATACCCGTGGTATGCCGTCTGATATACAACGGCTGTCAGCCAATCAACATTCAGGGCTCGAACCATCCAGTTTACAAGAGACCGTATGACAAAGCATTTATTTTAACTTCTCTAATTATGTTGGTAACCATTTTATAATGGCAATAGGGCACCTCGGGGGATTGTGATATATGGCCAATATACCACGGCTAAGGGCTGTGTCCAGGTACTCTGCGTTGTATCGCGCATAAGAACAGCCCTTAGCCATGGTATTATAAGGGTTTTCCTGTGGTGAAGGAGAAGCGGACCAAAATGCAGCGTGGTGGTTATTCATGTTTAATTTATAAAGACACTAGACATGAATAAACTAACAAAAACAATAAGCGTGCGAAAACCTAAACAGCCCTATCTGGTGCAAACACAGAGACAGGAACAATCACCCACAAATACACAGTGAAACCCAGGCTACCTAAATATGGTTCCCAATCAGAGACAATGACTAACACCTGCCTCTGATTGAGAACCATATCAGGCCAGACATAGAAATAGACAAACAAGACATCCAACATAGAATGCCCACTCAGATCACGTCCTGACCAACACTAAAACAAGGAAAACACATACGAACGATGGTCAGAACGTGACAGGTATATTGGCCATATACCACACCCCCTCGGGCCATATTGCTTAATTAGAACATAAATAAGGCCTTCTAATACAAATACACAAGAGGGGATTGAGTTATCCTGTTTCACAAATGTTTTAGAACACCTACTTATTCAAGGGTTTTTCTATATTTTAATCCCACTAAGCCCAAACCAGATGGGATGTCTCGCTGCAGAATGTTGTGGTAGCCGTGCTGGTTAAGTGTGCTTTGAATTCATAAATAAATCACAGACAGTGTCACCAGCAAAGCACCCCCTCACCATAACACCTCCTCCTCCATGCTTTACGGTGGGAAATACACATGCAGAGATCATCCGTTCACCTACTCTGCGTCTCACAAAGACACGGCGGTTGGAACCAAAAATCTCACATTTGGACTCCAGACCAAAGGACAAATGTCCACCAGTCTAACACCCATTGCTCGTGTTTCTTGGTCCAAGTAAGTCTCTTATTATAATTGGTGTCCTTCAGTAGTGGTTTCTTTGCAGCAATTCGACCATGAAGACCTGATTCACACAGTCTCCTCTGAACAGTTGATGTTGAGATGTGTCTCTTACTTGAACTCTGTGAATCATTTATTTGGGCTGCAATTTCTGAGGTTGGTAACAGTAATGAACTTATCCTCTGCAGCAGAGGTAACTCTGGGTCTTCCATTCCTGTGGCGGTCCTCATCATAGCGCTTGATGGTTTTTGCGACTGCACTTGAAATGTTCCGTATTGACTGACCTTCATGTCTTAAAGTAATGATGGACTGTCATTTATCTTTGCCATAATATGGACTTGTTTTTTAATTTTTTAAAAATCTTCTGTACCCCCCTACCTTGTCACAACACAACTGATGGGCTCAAACACATTAAGAAGGAAAGAAATTCCACAAATGAACTTTGCACACAAGGCACACCTGTTAATTGAAATGCATTCCAGGTGCCTCATGAAGCTGGTTGAGAGAATGCCAAGAGTGTGCAAAGCTGTCATCAAGGCAAAGGGTGGCTATTTGAAGAATCTCAAATATAAAATATATTTTGATTTGTTTAACACTTTTTTGGTTACTACATGATTCCATATGTGTTATTTCATAGTTTTGATGTCTTCACTATTATCCTACAATGTAGAAAATAGTTTTAAAAAATAAAGAAAAACCCTTGAATGAGTAGGTGTTCTAAAACGTTTGATCGGTAGTGTGTCTCTTTCTCAAAAAATATGTTGTGCCGTAATTTCTGTCCCTGATCTTAATTTCTGACCCTATTCTCATTTAGAATAGAACTGTGAATAAGTCTACCACTGTGCACAGTCTGTTTGAATGACCCAGATTATAGTTGATACATTACTTTTTGGTGAATGCAGACAGCTGGTTGAGGCCAAAGGAGCGTGAACACAGGAATGAGTAAACAGTGTTACCCTGACACCTAGTGGCAATAACATTGTCTAGGGCAGAGACAGTATTTCAGCATTTGTGAAATTGACGTTGAATTTGATTTCAGAAATGTAATTGTTTAAACCATTATATTTAAAAAGAGGCAGTATTTCTCTGAGAATAGATAGTAACAATCCTACACTACAGATGCATGCGTTCAACAGTTACTTTTCTAAATGTCTGTGTTGCAGCCAGCAACTGTACATCGTTGGTGTGACAAACTCGCTTGTTGGCACCAAGTTCATTAGCCATCATCTAGCAATAACCCCTCAAATACAAAAATACAAATTATACACACTTTACAGGCTGTGGCGACAGGGAAACATATTCATTCCCAATACTGGTATAATTAACCCTTGACCTCTATTACTCTAGCCTTGTGCCCCTCAGGCCAAACATATAGTCTAGGCTCTATAGGTGGGCCTAGAAAACCTTTCCACACAGGATCACCTTTTTGTTATTTCATCAGACAGTAATGAAACAGAGGAGAGATAGGTAAGTGGGAGGGACGGTCAGAATGAAAGACAGGCATTGAACCCTGGTCTGATGTGGGGGAGCATATTGTTAGAGCAGACCACAGGCTCTGCACACACAGAGGAATACCTTTGACCTTTCAAGAAATAAGTGGATGTAAATGAAATATGTAGCAGCATCAAGTCCTCTTCTACAGCACTTTCACAACGATGCCATGTTATTATTGTTATTACTATAACATACAGGAAGAGACAGTTGCCAGATCATTGAATTGTTCCTCTGCTCCAGTTCTGTATGGAGGCCTGAGGGTGAGAGGGCAGGAGGGTTATAGGGGTTAGATGAGGGTTATAGAGGTTAGTGGAGGGTTATAGAGGGTTATAGAGGGTTATAGGGGTTAGGGGAAGGTCATAGGGGTTAGGGGACATGAGGACTACAGGGAGGATGTATAAATAAGAACAAAAGTGGAGTGTTATAGAGATTAGGGGAGGGTTACAGAGGTTAGAGGAGGGTTATAGAGGTTAGATGAGGGTCATATAAGTTAGGGTCATAGGGGTTAGGGGAGGGGCATAGGGGTTAGGGAAGGGTCATAGAGGTTAGGGGAGGGTCATAGGGGTTAGGGGAGGGTTAGGGTTAGAGGGTTATAGAGGGTTATAGGGGTTAGGGGAAGGTCATAGGGGTTAGGGGACATGAGGACTACAGGGAGGATGTATAAATAAGAACAAAAGTGGAGTGTTATAGAGATTAGGTTAGGGAGGGTTACAGAGGTTAGAGGTTATAGAGGGTGAGGGTATATAGGTTAGTGGGGTTATAGAGATTAGGGGAGGGTCAGAGGTTAGAGGAGGGTTATAGAGGTTAGATGAGGGTCATATAGGTTAGGGTCATAGGGGTTAGGGAGGGTCATAGGGGTTAGGGGAGGGTCAGAGGTTAGGGAAGGTCATAGGGGTTAGGGGGAGGGTCAAAAGTGGAGGTTTAGAGAGGGGAGGGTTACAGAGGAGGGTTAGGGGAGGGTCATAGGGGTTAGGCGAGGGTCATAGGGGTTAGGGGAGGGTTAGGGGGGGAGGGTCATAGAGGTTAGGGGAGGGTCAGAGGTTAGGGGAGGGTCATAGGGGTTAGGGGAGGGTCAGAGGTTAGGGAAGGTCATAGGTTAGGGGACATGAGGACTACAGGGAGGATGTATAAATAAGAACAAAAGTGGAGTGTTATAGAGATTAGGGGAGGGTTACAGAGGTTAGAGGAGGGTTATAGAGGTTAGATGAGGGTCATATAGGTTAGGGGAGGGTCATAGGGGTTAGGGGAGGGTCAGAGGTTAGGGGAGGGTCATAGGGGTTAGGGGAGGGTCGTAGGGGTTAGGGGAGGGTCGTAGGGGTTAGGGGAGGGTCGTAGGGGTTAGGGGAGGGTCGTAGGGGTTAGGGGAGGGTCATAGGGGTTAGGGGAGGGTCATAGGGGTTAGGGGACATAAGGACTACAGGGAGGATGTATAAATAAGAACATAAGTAGGGGTGATTCTGTTCACAATGCTTTTTTTATCATGGAGATTCAAGAAACACTGACAACATCACCTTGGCAATAAAAAGAACCCCCACAGAAAATGTAACAGGATAACAAACAGATTAAGTTTAGGAGGTGCTTTGAATCAAATCACTTGTGAGTGGATTCTGCGTTGGATCATCCTTCCCTTGAAGCATGGCTCTTATCCCACCAGTGGTGCAACTATGAGTGTACAAAAGTAGCCTAGGAGCAGTGGTATGACTCATTTAAAATGACGTACATTTTAGGACAGCCTCACATCTCACCCCTTACTGAAGACGTTCATTTTGTCCCTCTGGAAATATGGTGTCTCCTACTACCATTGTTTACTATCATTTTTTTAGGGACAGTATACAACAACCAACAACAGATGGCAGGTGTTTTAGTGCTAGATTCAGCTAGAGCACATTTTCATCTGTCATAGTTCCTGTCCAGTGGATGTATTTTCTCTATATATTGATTTTTTATCACTTAAAGTTATGGGAATCAAAAGTACTTCCAAAATGACAATAGGCTATAGAGAAATCCACATAGCTGGTCTGTGGAGATAAAGTGTCAGAAGGTGAGTGTAGCTGGTGCATGAAGTGAGGTGCAGGAGAGCAGAATGAGTGAGCAATGTACTTAACTCAAACAATAACGGCACAAGGTAAACAAATACACTTGACCAAAAACCAACGGTAAATATTTAGGCACGGGGGACACAGCACCCGTCAAAAAACCAGCCATCAGGAACCGAACTGAACATAGAAATAATCAGGCACAACAAACAGGGGGTTAAATACATGAACATGTCATTGGATAATGAAAACTAGGTGTGTAGAAAATAAAGACAAAACCAATGGAAAATGAAAGATGGATTAGCGATGGCTAGAAGACCTGTGACATCGACCGCCGAATGCCGCCCGTACAAGGAGAGGGACAGACCTCAGTGGAAGTCGTGACATAAAGTCTTACATGGGACACGCCACAGAACATTAAAATGCCAATTGATCCAGTTTTAAAAAATCCTGAAGATTAGATAATTGGAGTGAATATCTTTTCTTAGTGACATTCTTCAGTTATCTGAATTCAAGAAAGGAATCTGCCCTCTCAGATTTCAACAAGTTTTATAATGGTACCCAGACAACAATACTGGCCTGTTCTGGATGTTTGGCGGCAGAAGGCTCAGTGCTGTTACCACAATGCATCATATGGGCCAGCTCTGGTCCGAATGGGGAAGATGCACACTATGAAAGGATGCACTGGAACCTTTCTTATGGGCCAGCTCTGGTCCGAATGGGGAAGAGACACACACTATGAAAGGATTTTTTATGGAACGGTCTACCTACCCATGTCAGAGACGCAAACTCGGTCTCAACCTTTAAGTCCTTACTGAAGACTTATCTCTTCAGTGGGTCATATGATTGAGTGTAGTCTGGCCCAGGAGTGGGAAGGTGAACGGAAAGGCTCTGGAGCAACGAACCGCCCTTGCTGTCTCTGCCTGGCCGGTTCCCCTCTTCCCACTGGGATTCTCTGCCTCTAACCCTATTACAGGGGCTGAGTCACTGGCTTACTGGGGCTCTCTCTTGCCGTCCCTGGAAGGGGTGCGTCACCTGAGTGGGTTGATTCACTGATGTGGTCATCCTGTCTGGGATGGCGCCCCCCCTTGGGTTGTGCCATGGCGGAGTTCTTTGTGGGGCTATACTCAGCCTTGTCTCAGGATGGTAAGTTGGTGGTTGAAGATATCCCTCTAGTGGTGTGGGGGCTGTGCTTTGGTAAAGTGGGTGGGGTTATATCCTTCCTGTTTGGCCCTGTCCGGGGGTGTCATCGGATGGGGCCACAGTGTGAATTTAAGTATGCTCTCTCTAGTTCTCTCTTTCTCTCTTTCTTTCTCTCTCTCGGAGGACCTGAGCCCTAGGACCATGCCTCAGGACTACCTGACATGATGACTCCTTGCTGTCCCCAGTCCACCTGGCCGTGCTGCTGCTCCAGTTTCAACTGTTCTGCCTTATTATTATTCGACCATGCTGGTCATTTATGAACATTTGAACATCTTGGCCATGTTCTGTTATAATCTCCACCTGGCACAGCCAGAAGAGGACTGGCCACCCCACATAGCCTGGCTCCTCTCTAGGTTTCTTCCTAGGTTTTGGCCTTTCTAGGGAGTTTTTCCTAGCCACCGTGCTTCTACACCTGCATTGCTTGCTGTTTGGGGTTTTAGGCTGGGTTTCTGTACAGCACTTTGAGATATCAGCTGATGTACGAAGGGCTATATAAATACATTTGATTTGATTTGATTTGATTTGATGCACTGGAACCTTTCTTATGGGCCAGCTCTGGTCCGAATGGGGAAGAGCCACACACTATGAAAGGATGCACTGGAACCTTTCTTATGGGCCAGCTCTGGCTTTTCCTGTGCAACTGCTGGGCCACTTTTAGTCCAAATGTAAGCATTAGGACCGTAAGTGGAAACTGGGCCGGGTGGTAAGTGGTAAATAGCCTAGTTTCCAACACCACAACACCAGTGGTGTAAAGTACTTAAGTAAAAATATAAGTACTACTATATATAAGTACTACTTAAGTCGGTTTTTGGGGTATCTGTACTTTACTTTATTATTTACATTTTTGACTACTACTTTTATTTCACCACATTCCTAAAGACAATAATGTACTTTTAACTCAATGCATTTTCCCTAACACCCAAAAGTAATTGTTACATTTTGAATGCTTAGCAGGACAGGAAAATTGTCTAATTCACACACTTATCAAGAGAAAATCCCTAGTCATCCCTACTGCCTCTGATCTGGCAGACTCACTAAACACATGCTTAGTTTGTAAATTATGTGTGAGTGTTGGAGCGTGCCCCTGGCTTTCTGTAAATAAAAAAACAACAAGCAAGTTACATGTATCTCCAGGTGAGCCAGTGAGAGCTAGTGGCATTCCCTTTTCACTGTTTTCCCAGTACCTGAAAAGGTACCTAGACTATAGCGTTCTGTCCATCTCCTTATTGCTGAGTGCCAAGCAGATGTGCATCGGATGCCATTTATACAGTTTTTGGTATGGTAATTATTGGTAATTGGTGCACGCATGAATCTATGTTTAAACATCTAATAGCCCGGCCAACTCCTACAGTCCTTCATCAGGCCAAGCCGAGAAAACTGTGAAGCCAAGATCAGCAGAAAGAGATTTGCAGATGCAATTTCTAAATGAATGTCGTGGACATTTCCTC
This sequence comes from Oncorhynchus tshawytscha, assembly GCF_018296145.1. Classification (NCBI taxonomy): domain Eukaryota; kingdom Metazoa; phylum Chordata; class Actinopteri; order Salmoniformes; family Salmonidae; genus Oncorhynchus; species Oncorhynchus tshawytscha. The sequence continues at coordinate 378,806 of NW_024609774.1, forward strand.
TATTTACCAAATCATGAGAGGAAACCACACACAAGTCAGAGTTAGTTATCAAAGTCCATCTTTAATTATATGAGCGTTATCACAACCCTGTGACTCTCAGATCAATTCAGTGTCTATCAATGAATTCTCTGAGAGTCCCTCACACATTTCAACTGAGATCCTTTATAGCAAAGACACATAGTGAGACAGCATAGACATAATTTATCGTTCAGCTTTGTCTCCTAAACTATGTTATTTTCTCAAACTCAGAACCATAAACCAATCCTCCATATCAACAGGCATATATCAAATCCATCCTATCTTGACAAGATCACAGAGACACACTGACTGGCACACAGACATTGTGGAGCCAAGAGGATACACGCTTGACCTCTCCCCTCTCTCCGGCCCAAGCAACTTAGTCTTGACATAGAACAGATACTGCAACCCCGCCACAGTATTATACAAAAATAACATTCTGATGAGAAGTAACTTACAAACATATGATGAATATAAAACATCTTACCTATGTTACCCACCAATTCGGATTATTCCCCAACATGAACAACATGGGTGAAAGTGGATGGATGCAGCAGGGTAGATGCTGGGGTTGGGTGGAGTATGAAGTGATGTTGTCCTCAAGCCCTGGCCAGTTGAAACACCTGAATCAGGCGCAGAGTTACAAGCCTATCAGGCCTAATTATAAGTAGCCCGGCCTCACCTAGTCCAAACTAGGCTATTGTAGATATGGGCCAGATTTGGGCCATAATCATTTTGCTCTCTGGGTAAGGTACACTTTGGTTTGTGGATGAGCTATTCTATACAAGTCTAGCCTCTAGCCATTTTCTTCCCACTCCAGTCTGATTCAAGGAAAGCTATTAGAGGGGGGAAAAAGCAATCTGAGCCCACAATTTTCGATTATATAACACTTGCATAGTGTTGGGTCTCACTGAGCGTTCCAGGGCCTTCTTTGCTAATTAACTCTTCAAGTGGAATGGTTATAAAACAAAACCCAGCTTATTCACGCCCCTCCAGGGATCATGTCCCTCTGCACTTTATGAGACCAATCCATCTTGAGACGTGAGTTAGACCCCACTCTGAATCAGCACGGGAGACAGTGAGCCCACGTGACTCACTGAAGCACCCAGCCAGCCAGAATAGATCTGGAAGTGGTATGAAATGCATAAAGATATGGGATAAAGCAGAAGATGTCGTGTCAGGAAGAAGGGAAAGATAAGGAGAGGTGTGGAGAATGTATTCATTGCCTGCCCTATATGATCTTTACCTCAGTTGAGCAGTGATGGTTGAATAGATCCACTAAACACCTACATCAGAATTCCACAGCTCCACAGATGGAAGCTCTTTGGTTATAGAGCAGAATTCCACAGCACCACAGATGGAAGCTCTTTGGTTATAAAGCAGAATTCCACAGCTCCACAGATGGAAGCCCGTTGGTTATAGAGCAGAATTAATCAGCTCCACAGATGGAAGCTCTTTGGGTATAGAGCAGAATTCCACAGCACCACAGATGGAAGCTCTTTGGTTATAAAGCAGAATTCCACAGCTCCACAGATGGAAGCCCGTTGGTTATAGAGCAGAATTAATCAGCTCCACAGATGGAAGCTCTTTGGGTATAGAACATAATTAATCAGCTCCACAGATGGAAGCTCTTTGGTTATAGAGCAGAATTAATCAGCTCCACAGATGGAAGCTCTTTGGGTATAGAGCAGAATTAATCAGCTCCACAGATGGAAGCTCTTTGGTTATAGAGCAGAATTAATCAGCTCCACAGATGGAAGCTCTTTGGTTATAGAGCAGAATTAATCAGGACCACAGATGGAAGCTCTTTGGTTATAGAGCAGAATTAATCAGGACCACAGATGGAAGCTCTTTGGGTATAGAGCAGAATTAATCAGGACCACAGATGGAAGCTCTTTCGGTATATAGTAGAATTCTATTATTGTTGGATTTCTATTTGCCATATATTTTTCAACTGTGCTGAACCTTTCAATTTTGATTTAACAAGAAAATCTAATCACGTATAATGCCAACAAAACAAACTTTGAAAACTGGATGAGAAAACCAGTAATTCCACTGATTTTACAGATACTCCGGTAATGTAGTCTGTTTATTTTAAAGGGCCACATTATTTTAAGCATGTCTCATTGCACATCTGAAGCAGATTTCATTTAGCTGAAGAACCACGAGACAATTTCTGTTTATGGTTTGAGAGAGAGAGGTGTGTATAATGGTGTATCGGGAAGACTTACAGTAAGTCAGTGTGAGTCATTGAGCCTTTATCACAATTATTATAGTGTGTGACAAATATGGCGAAGTGCAAATTAGCCTCCAATGGAAATGCCTCCAATTGTCACGGATCCCCCTGATACTGCTGCTCATTCTGTTCACCAGCTGGGTACTGCTGCTCATTCTGTTCACCAGCTGGGTACTGCTGCTCATTCTGTTCACCAGCTGGGTACTGCTGCTCATTCTGTTCACCAGCTGGGTACTGGTGCTCATTCTGTTCACCAGCTGTGTACTGCTGCTCATTCTGTTCACCAGCTGGGTACTGCTGCTCATTCTGTTCACCAGCTGGGTACTGCTGCTCATTCAGTCACCAGCTGTCACCAGCTGCTGCTCATTCAGTTCACCAGCTGGGTACTGCTGCTCATTCTGTTCAGCTGGGTACTGCTGCTCATTCAGTTCACCAGCTGGGTACTGCTGCTCATTCTGTTCACCAGCTGGGTACTGCTGCTCATTCTGTTCACCAGCTGGGTACTGCTGCTCATTCTGTTCACCAGCTGCTGGTTCACCAGCTGGGTACTGCTGCTCATTCTGTTCACCAGCTGGGTACTGCTGCTCATTTTGTTCACCAGCTGGGTACTGCTGCTCATTCTGTTCACCGCTGGGTACTGCTGCTCATTCAGTTCACCAGCTGGGTACTGCTGCTCATTCAGTTCACCAGCTGGGTACTGCTGCTCATTCTGTTCACCAGCTGGGTACTGCTGCTCATTCTGTTCACCAGCTGGGTACTGCTGCTCATTCAGTTCACCAGCTGGGTACTGCTGCTCATTCTGTTCACCAGCTGGGTACTGCTGCTCATTCCATTCACCAGCTGGGTACTGCTGCTCATTCTGTTCACCAGCTCTGTACTGCTGCTCATTCTGTTCAGCAGCTTGGGAGGTCTGTGTCAACAGCTTTCTAGGCGTCACTGAACTGGATCATCACCACCAACCTCGGACTGTACTGTCTCATTACGCACACCTGGTTCTCAATCCCCCTGATTACTATGTGTATATATATGTGTCCTCTGTTCCCCATTGTCGTTGTCGATCACGTCCTGTGTCTGTTGGTCTTGTGAGTACCTTTGCTCTGTTTTATTCGGTTTTTGGTGCTACGTGTATTTCTTGTGCACTTGTTATTACGGGTCTCGTGTCGTGAATTATTTAGAGATTTACACCTCACTCTTTTGTTTTGGGTAGTCAATTAAAACCCCTATTACGTATTGCTGTGCCTGATTTCCATCCTTCTGCAACGTGACACCAATCCTGTGTCAGGGAGGCAGAGCTTTAAAATGTTGTTGGGTACTAAATCAAAGCTGCTCTGTACTAAACCTAGAAATGCTTATTTTTAAAATGTGATTGATTGGCCTGGGGAACAAAAGGAGGCAAATCAAAACTAATTTGAATAATTCATATTTTAAGCAGGAAGAATTTTGCTTTTCAATTCATGTTTACAGTAGTAAGGGTTTCACTGAATTCCAATTCTACATGTACCCTTTCATACCTGTCAACTACAGGACACCTCCACGGCTATTAAACCAGCAGAGAATAGCAGAGGTCTTCTGAGGTGATACACAAACAATGTATAAGACATGCAGTGTCTCCCTGAATGCCTGTCTGTTGAATTTGATGTGTTAGGTAGACTAAATATTGCAGCAGTCAATTTCAAGACAATTCTGTATTGTGTTGGAACAGGTAATCATGTCAGTGGCTCAGTAATGGCACTGGAAAGTACATGCATTCGGAAGATACAGCCCTGGAGGTCATGTGTTCCTACCCTTCAACAGGCCTGTGGAGCGTGGTTAGATACAGCCCTGGAGGTCATGTGTTCCTACCCGGCAACAGGCCTGTGGAGCGTGGTTAGATACAGCCCTGGAGGTCATGTGTTCCTACCCGGCAACAGGCCTGTGGAGCGTGGTTAGATACAGCCCTGGAGGTCATGTGTTCCTACCCGGCAACAGGCCTGTGGAGCGTGGTTAGATGGAGCCCTGGAGGTCATGTGTTCCTACCCGGCAAGAGGCCTGTGGAGCGTGGTTAGATGGAGCCCTGGAGGTCATGTGTTCCTACCCGGCAACAGGCCTGTGGAGCGTGGTTAGATACAGCCCTGGAGGTCATGTGTTCCTACCCGGCAACAGGCCTGTGGAGCGTGGTTAGATACAGCCCTGGAGGTCATGTGTTCCTACCCAGCAACAGGCCTGTGGAGAGTGGTTAGATACAGCCCTGGAGGTCATGTGTTCCTACCCGGCAACAGGCCTGTGGAGCGTGGTTAGATACAGCCCTGGAGGTCATGTGTTCCTACCCGGCAACAGGCCTGTGGAGCGTGGTTAGATACAGCCCTGGAGGTCATGTGTTCCTACCCGGCAACAGGCCTGTGGAGAGTGGTCAGTGACTATCCGCAACACAGGTGTGTGTATCCGCAACACAAGTTTGTAAGGCAATTTTGTTTCCCACCGATAGTAGAACGGCAGATAGCCAAGTTAAAATAGCAGCACTCTGTCAAAACTCTGTGAGTGCCGCTGCCAAACGAGAGCGATGTCTCCCTGTCAGCCTTGGTAGTATTATGCGGCGAGAGAGGGCTGAAATCTTACGCTGGCTCCATCCACAAGTTGAATGTGATTTGGACTGCCCTAATATATCGTTGCATGGCTGCCAGAACCCCATTGCCATACTCTGGTCATTCATTCACAGCAACCACTCTAGTCAACACCGGAAACCTTAAAGCGGCACTCAGCAGTAGAAACAATAACAAAGTGCCCTCCCCGCCCCTGGTTCAGTAAACAGCTGAGGGAGGGGCTGGAGAAATGGAAGCACTCTCAAATTCATAGACAGAACTATGGATGCAAGTACTGACCATCATTGATACAGTATGTGTCTATACAACATTTCTATACATATATATTGTTTACAAACATTGGAATAAAACAAGCTTATGTTTTGGGTTCTGATGGGGTACGACAGTTGAATTAAGCTCCTGAGGCATTTATAAGTTATATTCTTCAAGAATCAATGGGTACATATTCCTCATTTGTAAGTCCAAAAACAGATGTAGCAGCAGCTGATTTGGCCCTTTAACACCAAGAAGACTGCAGGTGCCTGCAGCCAAAGAGCTGACTGGACATTGAATTGGAGTGCTTCATAAATTGGGGGATTCTGACTCGCTGTACATGTGCAGTATTTCGCAAGTAACTGTAAGTGTTCACACCAGTGGTGAAGCCATCATTGCAGAATCTCTTATGAATTTTTTATGTCCCATGGAGCCCTATTATATCAATTGTTTTTTCACAGCAATAGCTAGACTTACCTCGTCTTCTGCATAATGAATGGCTTAGAATCACACTAGTGGGTAGGCCATACCTTCGAGTTCAAGTCCTCAGGATCTTGTACCAATACCATTGCTGCAAACAAACAAACAGTATCCATGGGGATCATGACGGCTTAGTTCCTGTTGGAATTCCATGTGAAGGTTTGAGGTGGCGGCTACTGCGGCGCTGCAGGGCCCTCCTGAAGCCCCACCAATCATACACAGGTAGAGCTGATGATGATCAAACAATAAGATGGGAAATAATCTGTCAAACAATGACATTCAGAGATATGACCAAACACAACGTAACTGTTCTCCCCTGACAGTCCTGCAGACCCCACTGCCTGGTGACTCCCCTTACAGTCCTGCAGACCCCACTGCCTGGTGACTCCCCTGACAGTCCTGCAGATCCCACTGCCTGGTGACCCCCCTGACAGTCCTGCAGACCCCACTGCCTGGTGACTCCCCTGACAGTCCTGCAGACTCCACTGCCTGCTGACAGTCCTGCAGACCCCACTGCCTAGTGACAGTCCTGCAGACCCCACTGCCTGTTGACTCAACTGACAGTCCTGCAGACCCCACTGCCTGGTGACTCAGCTGACAGTCCTGCAGACCCCACTGCCTGGTGACTCAACTGACAGTCCAGCAGACCCCACTGCCTAGTGACAGTCCTGCAGACCCCACTGCCTGGTGACTCAACTGACAGCCCTGCAGACCCCACTGCCTAGTGACAGTCCTGCAGACCACACTGCCTGGTGACTCAACTGACAGTCCTGCAGACCCCACTGCCTAGTGACAGTCCTGCAGACCCCACTGCCTGGTGACTCCCCTGACAGTCCTGCAGACCCCACTGCCTGGTGACTCCCCTGACAGTCCTGCAGACCCCACTGCCTGGTGACTCCCCTGACAGTCCTGCAGACCCCACTGCCTGGTGACTCCCCTGACAGTCCTGCAGACTCCACTGCCTGGTGACAGTCCTGCAGACCCCACTGCCTGGTGACAGTCCTGCAGACCCCGCTGCCTGGTGACCCCACTGCCTGGTGACAGTCCTGCAGACCCCACTGCCTGGTGACAGTCCTGCAGACCCCACTGCCTGGTGACAGTCCTGCAGACCCCACTGCCTGGTGACTCCCCTGACAGTCCTGCAGACCCCACTGCCTGGTGACTCCCCTGACAGTCCTGCAGACCCCACTGCCTGGTGACTCCCCTGACAGTCCTGCAGACCCCTGCCTGCCTGCATGACCCACTGCCTGACAGTCCTGCAGACCCCGCTGCCTGGTGACCCCACTGCCTGGTGACAGTCCTGCAGACCCCACTGCCTGGTGACAGTCCTGCAGACCCCACTGCCTGGTGACAGTCCTGCAGACCCCACTGCCTGGTGACTCCCTGACAGTCCTGCAGACCCCGCTGCCTGACTCACCTGACAGTCCTGCAGACCCCACTGCCTGGTGACAGTCCTGCAGACCCCGCTGCCTGATGACTCACCTGACAGTCCTGCAGACCCCACTGCCTGGTGACAGTCCTGCAGACCCCACTGCCTGGTGACTCCCCTGACAGTCCTGCAGAACCCGCTGCCTGGTGACTCCCCTGAAAGTCCTGCAGACCCCGCTGCCTGGTGACTCCCCTGACAGTCCTGCAGACCCCACTGCCTGGTGACTCCCCTGACAGTCCAACAGACCCCGCTGCCTGGTGACTCCCCTGACAGTCCTGCAGACCCCACTGCCTGGTGACAGTCCTGCAGACCCCACTGCCTGATGACAGTCCTGCAGACCCCGCTGCCTGATGACTCCCCTGAAAGTCCTGCAGACCCCGCTGCCTGGTGACTCCCCTGACAGTCCTGCAGACCCCGCTGCCTGGTGGCAGTCCTGCAGACCCCGCTGCCTGGTGACAGTCCTGCGGACCCCACTGCCTGGTGACAGTCCTGCAGACCCCACTGCCTGGTGACAGTCCTGCAGACCCCACTGCCTGGTGACAGTCCTGCAGACCACACTGCCTGGTGACAGTCCTGCAGACCACACTGCCTGGTGACAGTCCTGCAGACCACACTGCCTGGTGACAGTCCTGCAGACCACACTGCCTGGTGACTCACTTGTACCCTTTTCACACTACCACGCATGCCGACCCAAACCAACCCGTGCTGGGTTGGTTATTTTCTTTTCACATTGGTCCTTTTACACACAGTTCCAGCAACTGTGGTGGATGTGTAACCAGACCGCTGAGCATAGACCAGGTTGGTTTGGCTCAGCTTGGTTTGGCTCACTCGTGTGAAAAGACCTAGGTTCCCTGCTTCTAAATCCATTCCCGGGGGACTTAGATATTGCATATTCTTGATCTATCCCAGCATTAACAGCACTCAGCACTAACAGCCCAGCACTAGCCCTTCATTAGTAAAATCTGATGTGTTGGTGCTCCATTAAACCAAAAATGTGCCCACCATAGGAGTGTCTCCATAGGAATGGCTGGAGAAACATTGCTTTACATAAGCCTCATCTGGTTTCACCAGCACACATACTGTTGTGTTGTTTATAAGGCATTGTATATTGCAAAAAGCTTCATTTTCTAATTTAAGTGAGCTTGGAACAAATTGGGGTTTTAAAAGCTGTGGTTGTGATGTTGTAAGGCATTGTTCATTTGCATAAAACTTAATTTGCCCAGTAAGCAGAACCAAAGAAGGCTTAAAACAGTTGAAACTTAGTGTCATTAGTCTGTCTTTGTGCCAGCCACCTCGTAAGGACAAGAGCTTAGGCTTTTTATATTGTGGTAATTGTACATCATTTTTAATATAATTATATGGTCAAATTTATCAAACTTTAGAACCAGTTTGCACTTAATAGTATACTGTATTTGCATTTTATGAGCAATGCTAACCTGCACTGACTTCTCACAACATTCTAAAAGAGAGGTTACAAGATTATTCCAATGCGATACTGTGAGTATAATGTCAGTGTATTTTACAGATGTAAAAACTAAGACCGGGATTCAAACAAACCACAATGTGCAGACATCACACTGCACATTAGAATATGCCACGTTCACGTGTTAGACAGAACTAGGAAACTCAGAAATGTCTGACTTGCTTACCGGTTGAATGCTGCACATGTATAACTATAAGCAGTTAGCAAGGCAGACATTTTCCAGTTTCCTAGTTCCGACTAGCACGTGAACCCGGCATAATTTACAATTGAATGGAGCCAATAACTCCACAGAAAACTGCCTTTATTAATTGTCAACTGAGGTGTTCTACCAGCTCTGTGATGTTTGAATCCCAGCCTTAGAGGGGGAAAAACATATATTTTTTTCCTGATAGCTCTTGCTTGTTTGAGGAACATTTCCCTCTGCCAAGTTTGCGCCTGCTATTTACAAAGACACAAACCCTATTAGAAAATTGGCAGATTGTCTGCTCAAAGAAGAATACATTGATGCTACAATTAGGTTAACACATGGACACTGAGCAATATTGATAAATACATGACTATTGACAGCATTTACACTGACATGACAGCAAACAGAAGCTGAGAGACCCCAACATCGTATGTTAATGGTGGTCATGAGGCAAAAAGGGATCCCCTAAATTCACAGAAATATTATTATATAGTCTATTTTTTTGTCCTGCCTACTACTTACTAAAACTACATACTGTGTACTACAATACAACTTTATTGTCCATGTTACAGTGAACAATGCCAATTTATCTCCTGCACATACTGTGTTTTCCTCAATCAGCTGAAGGTGCAGTTTAGTCCATTGAACCCTGGTTACGTGAGTAACCTTGGATACCTCCTAACAGAGTGGTAAAAACTGGTTCTAGCACATCTTGAAATAGTTTTCTACCAATTTGGCTCTACATTTTGAATGGTTGGAGCTATTACCAACTATGACCCATTCCTGAAAGCCTCTCAGTGTGTGTCTTCTGCTTCCACACACGATGCAACCTGTGCAGGACTTGTTAGACGAGAGAGTGATACATCTGAACAGCCTAACTGTTACGAATCCCTTTTGGCCCGACAGTCTAGGGGGGGGGTGGTAATGAGACCCATAACATGACTCATGCAAATTATAATTGTGACAAAGTAAAAGTGTGAACGAAATAACCACGACAACTGAAATTATACCGTCAAACTCAGGGTTTATTGTAAAACACACGGTAATGGGGGATGCAGGAAAAGTGGCTGAGCTGGACCCAAGGAAAGAAACAATAAGCATCCAAAACACCCCTAAGCTAGACTAGCCTATTTTAACAATAGCTAACTAACTAACCAAAAATACAGTGGGTGGTCCGCCCAGTTCTAACTAGTGTTTTTAACAATGCCCATGGGCGACTTGTCTTGGTTTCCCCTTTTCCCACCAGCAATCAAACAAACACCATAACCAAAAACAATACTCACAGGAGGTGACAAAGTGATTTGGAGGTGCTCAAACAAAAGAGAGGTTTAAGACACAAAGAGAGAGTGAAACACAGAGATCTACATACATGGCATTTACAGAGAGATTGAGCTCTAGAGCAAACAAATGATGGGGTTTTTAAACCAAGGGAAAGGAACTGTGATAGGGTAGGAAACAGGAGGAGGTGTGTCTTCTGATTGATGATTGATTGTTGACTGATTGGGGAGTGATGATGTTCACCTGTGAGGGGAGAAGGAGAGAAAAGAAACACACACAGGATACACACACAGGACACACACACACACACATAATAACTGTATCCGTAACACTCCCACCCTTAAAAGAGCAACCCTAGGGGGATTGCGACCACAGTATTAATGAATACTCACAACAACAACAAAGCAACAACCTTGCAAAACATACAACAATTATTACACACGAGACTGGCGTTGTCTATCAGGAGTTTGAAGCACATAGTCAGTTTCACTTATTTTCTTTTCAATCAAATAAGGACCAGAGAAACGAGCTGACAGTGAAGATCCTGGAACAGGTAATAACACCAGTACTTGGTCACCTGGCTGTAGTGGACGAGAAACAGCCTCTTTATCATAGTGTCTTTTCATGCTCCTCTGTGAGGAAGACAGAGCTTCCTTTGCGAGAGCACAAGCTTGGTGTAGGCGCTCACGAAAGCGACTAACGTAGTCCAACACATTCTCGTCTCCTGTACACAACTCTTGGGACAAGAACTGATCTTTAAGGACTTTCATTGGTCCTCTCACTGTGTGACCAAACACCAGTTCAGCCGGGCTGAAACCTAGGGACTCCTGCACAGTTTCACGAGCAGCAAACAAAACTAGAGGACCTCCCTCATCCCAATCTTTCTAGATTCCAAACAATATTTACGTAGCATAGACTTCAGTGTCTGATGCCATCTTTCAAGCGCACCCTGAGACTCTGGGTGATAGGCGCTTGACACACGGTGCGTAATTGACAAGGATTTTAACACCTGCTTGAAGAGCTTGGATAGGAAATTGGTACCTTGATCGCTTTGTACCACCTTAGGTAACCCAAATGTCGTGAAGAATTTTATTAAGGCTTTACTCACTACCGGGCGGTAATCCTTCTCAGAGGAATGGCCTCGGGGTATCTTGTAGCCATACACTACCCGTAGTTAGACTTTGTTAAAAACACTAGTTAGAACTGGGCGGACCACCCACTGTATTTTTGGTTAGTTAGTTAGCTATTGTTAAAATAGGCTAGTCTAGCTTAGGGGTGTTTTGGATGCTTATTGTTTCTTTCCTTGGGTTCCAGCTCAGCCCCTTTTCCTGCTCCCCCATTACCGTGTGTTTTACAATAAACCCTGAGTTTGACGGTATAATTTCAGTTGTCGTGGTTATTTCGTTCACACTTTTACTTTGTCACAATTATAATTTGCATGAGTTATGTTACGGGTCTCATTACCATCCCCCTAAGACTGTCGGGCCAAAAGGGATTCGTAACACTAACTAAAGGAAATTAATTGATTCACCACAAACTATCATACACAAAGAGATTCAGAAGAATAAACCTCAACATTTGGTTGATATTTAATTGTGTTGGCAAGAAACATGAATAATACTTTAAATAAACTAACCCTTAAAATCTTGTTGTTAAAAATCGGGTGAGAATTAGTGTACGTTGATCACTTTGTGCCTTTTTAACCAAATTGATGTTCAATGTCAGTGAGTTGACAGATGATATTCACAGACTGTTGCTTCAATGTATTTTTGCCTTGTGGGATGTAAACACTTTTATTCATATTATTCGATTAACACAGAATTTCAGGTCCAAATGCTGCAGCTGTAGCATATTTATTAACCACATACTGTGGTCTATGAGTCACACTGACTACATATATGGTACAGTAGATCTATGGTTCACACTGACTACATATATGGTACAGTAGGTCTATGAGTCACACTGACTACATATATGGTACAGTAGGTCTATGAGTCACACTGACTACATATATGGTACAGTAGGTCTATGAGTCACACTGACTACATATATGGTACAGTAGGTCTATGAGTCACACTGACTACATATATGGTACAGTAGGTCTATGAGTCACACTGACTACATATATGGTACAGTAGGTCTATGGTACTGGTACAGTAGGTCTATAGTCACACTGACTACTATGGTACAGTAGGTCTATGAGTCACACTGACTACATACTGTATGGTACAGTAGGTCTATGAGTCACACTGACTACATATATGGTACAGTAGGTCTATGAGTCACACTGACTACATATATGGTACAGTAGGTCTATGAGTCACACTGACTACATATACTGGTACAGTAGGTCTATGAGTCACACTGACTACACATCTATGGACTACATCTATGGCACAGTAGGTCTATGGGTCAAACTGACTCACATTACTGTATACGGTACAGTAGGTCTATGAGTCACACTGACTACATATATGGTACAGTAGGTCTATGAGTCACACTGACTACATATATGGTACAGTAGGTCTATGGGTCACACTGACTACAGTAGGTCTATGGTCACACTGACTACATATATGGTACAGTAGGTCTATGAGTCACACTGACTACATATATGGTACAGTAGGTCTATGGGTCACACTGACTACATATATGGTACAGTAGGTCTATGAGTCACACTGACTACATATATGGTACAGTAGGTCTATGAGTCACACTGACTACATATATGGTACAGTCTAGTCACACTGACTACTATGGTACAGTAGGTCTATGAGTCACACTGACTACATATATGGTACAGTAGGTCTATGAGTCACACTGACTACATATATGGTACAGTAGTCACACTGTCTATGGTACAGTGAGTCACACTGACTACATATATGGTACAGTAGGTCTATGGGTCAAACTGACTACATACTGTATACGGTACAGTAGGTCTATGAGTCACACTGACTACATATATGGTACAGTAGGTCTAAGGGTCACACTGACTACATACTGTATACGGTACAGTAGGTCTATGAGTCACACTGACTACAGTAGGTCTATGGTCACACTGACTACATATAGGTACAGTAGGTCTATGAGTCACACTGACTACATATATGGTACAGTAGGTCTATGAGTCACACTGACTACATATATGGTACAGTAGGTCTATGAGTCACACTGACTACATCTATGGTACAGTAGGTCTATGGGTCAAACTGACTACATTCTGTATACGGTACAGTAGGTCTATGAGTCACACTGACTACATATATGGTACAGTAGGTCTATGAGTCACACTGACTACATATATGGTACAGTAGGTCTATGGGTCACACTGACTACATATATGGTACAGTAGGTCTATGAGTCACACTGACTACATATATGGTACAGTAGATCTATGGGTCACACTGACTACATATATGGTACAGTAGGTCTATGGGTCACACTGACTACATATATGGTACAGTAGGTCTATGAGTCACACTGACTACACTGACTACAGTATACTGACTACAGTAGGTCTATGAGTCAAACTGACTACATATATGGTACAGTAGGTCTATGAGTCACACTGACTACATATATGGTACAGTAGGTCTATGAGTCACACTGACTACATATATGGTACAGTAGGTCTATGGGTCAAACTGACTACATACTGTATGGTACAGTAGGTCTATGAGTCACACTGACTACATATATGGTACAGTAGGTCTATGAGTCACACTGACTACATATATGGTACAGTAGGTCTATGAGTCACACTGACTACATATATGGTACAGTAGGTCTATGAGTCACACTGACTACATATATGGTACAGTAGGTCTATGGGTCACACTGACTACATATATGGTACAGTACTATGAGTCACACTGACTACATATATGGTACAGTAGGTCTATGAGTCACACTGACTACATATATGGTACAGTAGGTCTATGAGTCACACTCACTACATATATGGTACAGTAGGTCTATGAGTCACACTGACTACATACATGGTACAGTAGGTCTATGGGTCAAACTGTCACACTGACTACATATATGGTACAGTAGGTCTATGAGTCACACTGACTACATACATGGTACAGTAGGTCTATGGGTCAAACTGACTACATACTGTATACGGTACAGTAGGTCTATGAGTCACGCTGACTACATATATGGTACAGTAGGTCTATGGGTCACACTGACTACATACTGTATAAGGTACAGTAGGTCTATGGGTCACACTGACTACATACTGTATACGGTACAGTAGGCCTATGAGTCACACTGACTACATATATGGTACAGTAGGTCTATGAGTCACACTCACTACATAAATGGTACAGTAGGTCTATGAGTCACACTGACTACATACATGGTACAGTAGGTCTATGGGTCAAACTGACTACATACTGTATACGGTACAGTAGGTCTATGAGTCACACTGACTACATATATGGTACAGTAGGTCTATGGGTCACACTGACTACATACTGTATATGGTACAGTAGGTCTATGAGTCACACTGACTACATATATGGTACAGTAGGTATATGGGTTACACTGACTACATATACGGAACAGTAGGTCTATGAGTCACACTGACTACATCTATGGTACAGTAGGTCTATGAGTCACATTGAATACATATATGGTACTGTATGTCTATGAGTCACACTGACTACATATATGGTACTGTATGTCTATGAGTCACACTGACTACATACCTGTATATGGTACAGTAGGTCTATGAGTCACACTGACTACATATATGGTACAGTAGATCTATGAGTCACACTGACTACATACATGGTACAGTAGGTCTATGGGTCAAACTGACTACATACTGTATACGGTACAGTAGGTCTATGAGTCACACTGACTACATACATGTATATGGTACAGTAGGTCTATGAGTCACACTGACTACATATATGGTACAGTGGGTCTATGAGTCACACTGACTACATACATGGTACAGTAGGTCTATGAGTCACACTGACTACATATATGGTACTGTATGTCTATGAGTCACACTGACTACATACCTGTATATGGCACAGTAGGTCTATGAGTCACACTGAATACATATATGGTACAGTAGGTTTATGAGTCACACTGACTACATATATGGTACTGTATGTCTATGGGTCACACTGACTACATATTTGGTACAGTAGGTCTATGAGTCACACTGACTACATATTTGGTACAGTAGGTCTATGGGTCACACTGACTACATATATGGGTACATATTTGGTACAGTAGGTCTATGGTCACACTGACTACATATATGGTAGGTTTATGAGTCACACTGACTACATATATGGTACAGTAGGTCTATGAGTCACACTGACTACATATATGGTACAGTAGGTCTATGAGTCACACTGACTACATACATGGTACAGTAGGTCTATGAGTCACACTGACTACATATATGGTACTGTATGTCTATGAGTCACACTGACTACATACCTGTATATGGTACAGTAGGTCTATGAGTCACACTGAATAAATATATGGTACAGTAGGTTTATGAGTCACACTGACTACATATATGGTACTGTATATCTATGGGTCACACTGACTACATATTTGGTACAGTAGGTCTATGAGTCACACTGACTACATATTTGGTACAGTAGGTCTATGGGTCACACTGAATACATATTTGGTACTGTAGATCTATGAGTCACACTGACTACATATATGGTAGGTTTATGAGTCACACTGACTACATATATGGTACAGTAGGTATATGAGTCACACTGACTACATATATGGTACAGTAGGTCTATGAGTCACACTGACTACATATATGGTACAGTAGGTCTATGTGTCACACTGACTACATATATGGTACAGTAGATCTATGAGTCACACTGACTACATACCTGTATATGGTACAGTAGGTCTATCAGTCACACTGACTACATATATGGTACAGTAGGTCTATCAGTCACACTGACTACATATATGGTACAGTAGATCTATGAGTCACACTGACTACATACAGTGTATGGTAGGTCTAAAGCTATGTTGGTTTATGAGTCACACTGACTACATAGCTATAGGTGTACCTTGTGATAAACATTTGATTCAGACATACTCCACAACGTGTTTTCACTTATCATGTCACTTTGAGTGTATAGTCTGACACATATTGCCATTCCACAAGGTGATACGTGAGTAAGGTGGGATTGATTATTATGAGAAACCATTTTCAGAGTCAACACAATTTAATGTTAGCAACATGAGGGTTTGAAAGGAGTTTGAGCATAATAAAAACCCAGGTAAGATGACACAGATGTCATTTTCTATACGGGAGTAGTTCACTTCAGTTGAACTTCAGTTGAACTGTGTGGGATTGAGTTTTAGTGATGGATACCTTCTCACAGATCCAGAAGTGCGAATTCACTGCACAGTGTATCGCTCCAGCTTTCCTCTGGGCTAGAAGAATATGACCATCGTTCAGCACAGTCCTCCCTGCCATGATAGTTATTACACTGTCCGCTCCCCTTGTAACATTACAGAGAACCTCCAATGTCCAGTGGCATTTAATGATCAACGCTTTATTTAGGTGATAACACTGTTCTTCACTCCTGGACCTGGAACACACTGGAATAAATCAGCTAACATCGGTATAGCGTTGCAAAAATCCGCTAACTTTACAACAATTCCCTAATTGCCCCATGATTCCAGCCATGTTCTAACCGGGATTTCTGGATAACCGGGTCATTTTTGGAAAGCTAGAATTCATGCCTGTGTAATGCATGGATAAATACCTAATAATAGCAGAGAAAAATCATGAACATAATTCACTGACTTTCTACTCTGCCCACTCACATATGATACCACAGCTCTCTCTCTCTGAAATGGTTTTAATCCGTCTGTCATTTTTAAACAGACTCCCTTATTGTTATCTCTCTCTCTCTCTCTCTCTCTCTCTCTCTCTCTCCCAACCATACATACTCCAGCTCTACAGCCTGCCTCTCTCTCTCTCTCTCTCTCTCTCTCTCTCTCTCTCTCCCAACCATACCTACTACAGCTCTACTGCCTGCCTGCCTCTCTCTCTCTCTCTCTCTCTCTCTCTCCCAACCCATACATACTCCAGCTCTACAGCCTGCCTCTCTCTCTCTCTCTCTCTCTCTCTCTCTCTCTCTCTCTCCCAACCATACATACTCCAGCTCTACTGCCTGCTCTCTCTCTCTCTCTCTCTCTCTCTCTCTCTCTCTCTCTCTCTCTCTCCCAACCATACATACTCCAGCTCTACTGCCTGCCTCTCTCTCTCTCTCTCTCTCTCTCTCTCTCTCTCTCTCTCTCCCAACCATACCTACTACAGCTCTACTGCCTGCCTCTCTCTCTCTCTCTCTCTCTCTCTCTCTCTCTCTCTCTCTCTCTCCCAACCATACCTACTACAGCTCTACTACCTGCCTCTCTCTCTCTCTCTCTCTCTCTCTCTCTCTCACCTGTTCCTCTCAGCTGTTTATGATCACCAGGTCTGCGTCTCTCCTCAGACAGTCCTGTCTGTTCTCATCCCAGGATTTCACCTCAATAGAGATGAAGTACAAACTGGATTCCAAATTCCTCCGTCCCTGTTGAGAAGGTTGATCTGTTGATGAGAACAGAGGAACAGACTGAAAAACACCCACATGGACACACATCTTTCATTAAGTTACCTCATTCTCAGGGTTTATAACTCACCTAGCACAGAGAGCTTGTCTGAAGATCGTCTCTTTCTCTCTCAACCTGCATCTGATCTCTCTCTGTAGGAAGGTTTGTGTTTCTGGTACATACAGTAGCTGATCTCTCTCTGTAGGAAGGGTTATTGTTTCTGGTACATACAGTAGCTGATCTCTCTCTGTAGGAAGGGTTATTGTTTCTGGTACATACAGTAGCTGATCTCTCTGTTTAGGAAGGTTTGTGTTTCTGGTACATACAGTAGCTGATCTCTCTGTTTAGGAAGGTTTGTGTTTCTGGTACATACAGTAGCTGATCTCTTTGTTTAGGAAGGTTTGTGTTTCTGGTACATACAGTAGCTGATCACTCTCTTTAGGAAGGGTTATTGTTTCTGGTACATACAGTAGCTGATCTCTCTCTTTAGGAAGGGTTATTGTTTCTGGTACATACAGTAGCTGATCTCTCTCTTTGGGAAGGGTTATGGTTTCTGGTACATACAGTAGATGATCTCTCTCTTTAAGAAGGGTTTTGTTTCTGGTACATACAGTAGATGATCTCTCTCTTTAAGAAGGGTTTTGTTTCTGGTACATACAGTAGATGATCTCTCTCTTTAAGAAGGGTTTTGTTTCTGGTACATACAGTAGCTGATCTCTCTCTGTAGGAAGGGTTATTGTTTCTGGTACATACAGTAGCTGATATCTCTCTTTAGGAAGGGTTATTGTTTCTGGTACATACAGTAGCTGATCTCTCTCTTTAGGAAGGGTTTTGTTTCTGGTACATACAGTAGCTGATCTCTCTCTTTAGGAAGGGTTATTGTTTCTGGTACATACAGTAGCTGATCTCTCTCTTTTGGAAGGTTTGTGTTTCTGGTACATACAGTAGCTGATCTCTCTCTTTAGGAAGGGTTGTGTTTCTGGTACATACAGTAGCTGATCTCTCTCTTTAGGAAAGGTTGTGTTTCTGGTACATACAGTAGCTGATCTCTCTCTTTAGAAAGGGTTGTGTTTCTGGTACATACAGTAGCTGATCTCTCTCTTTAGGAAGGGTTATTGTTTCTGGTACATACAGTAGCTGATCGCTCTCTGTAGGAAGGGTTGTGTTTCTGGTACATACAGTAGCTGATCTCTCTCTGCAGATTAGTTGGGTTTATGAACCTTTTTTTAGTCCTTTGTTACTACTGGTATGCAATTGACCTTTGGCACTAATTGCAGGTGGAAACCCCAAGGGGAACTTGTTAATGAGGGCAGCTACTGTGTGTGGGACTAAAATAGCCCACTGAGACAGTATTTCAGACTAACGATCATTGTTCTACATTGTGAGGGTGAGGAATTGCGTATGTTAGGGTCATTAGGATGTGCTGCAGCGTACACGATAAACCAATTTCCTTTGTTAGCCCTCATAGTCCGTATGATTTAATGTTACTGTAGCAAGGTTTGAAAGGAGTTGGAACATAACACAAACACACACAAGACTGCCATGATGCAAGTACAAGGCAGGCATCTGTCTACTAGACAATTATTAGCTTAAAGCATTTTGAAACTTGGATCATTTCCTTTTTTCCAAATTAAATTCTACAATGCCTATTATCATTACGATACACAATTACAGAGACAAGTGGACTGAGAAACCAAAACCAATCTTCCCTACAGCAATAATGTCCTAGTGATTAATGTTGTGTCTTTCTTCATCTCACAACAACTCATTGATTAGCAAAGAGCCACAACATTAATAAATTAGTAGATTGTGACAATGTATGGAATGTGCTGAAAGTAGCTTCTGGGCTGTGAACCCTGAGTAAACCAAAGAGGAAATAGAGGAGCTAAGTAATCAAAGCCTTATTAACTACTGTTGCACTCCAGCCATTGAGGATGCGAAAGCATTGCTCCTTTGTAGCATTCGAATCTAGTGAATTGCTATGTAATATTGCCAGAAAGAGTGTATTTTTGTGTGTCCTTGTGTATGATTGGATCCTTGCAAATTTCTTTCAATTAGCAAAATAGAGCTGCTGCCCCCAATAATGTGACCATGTGTCCAGAGAGGGATGAATTGTGGAGCCAAGTTATTTTGCCCCTGAGACTGTCCTAATATGGACCAGTAGCTCAGAGGAGAAAGCTAGAACATGTAACATACAAGTCAGTCCTTTGGAGTTGCAATGAACTGGGGAGTTTGATCAGTGGGCACAGTCAGGGGTCGTGTTCATTAGGGCACGCAACAGAAAACGTTTTAAAATGTTTGGCAACAGAGAATGAAAATGACTGATTCTGAATGGACCCTTCCAGAAGTCCCTTCCAGTTTCAGTCCGTTCTCTTTCCCTCTTCAGGCCATGGCGATAATGGTGACTCCATGGTCACGTCCCATGAGATGGGCCTTACGTGCAGCCAGCATCAGCAGCAGGCCTGCGGTCACCTCCAGGCTGAAGGAGAGACAGGCCATACCCAACGACCAGCCATAGGACACATGGACGCTGGCCAGAATCTCAGGTTCCAACAGTTCCCGAGCCCGTTGGCAGTAGCTGACGTAAACGCTCAACCCGGAGAGGGTGAAGAGACCTGGATGGATACAGACAGATAGTCAAAGTTTGGCCGGGATTCAATCAAAGGCATATTATAGAGCAGCACACTAGACAGCTGACAATACACTTTTTAAAGTTACTTTACGTTCTTGCCATCATCTGCAGTATTTACCATGAATGCGACTTCCACCAAAAGCTGTCTAGTTTGCTGTTCTGGAACGTGCATTGGATTGAATCCAAGTTACTCAAATACAGTGAGTGATCAAGTATTTCCTTCATTGTTCTAATTATAGATTGACTCTTGGGAGTGTCCGGCATTGATATCTATTTATAATTTATCATGATTCTGTTGGATGCATAAAAAAGCATTGGAGAAGATCTGAGGTCCCTCCCCTCGGACCATCTCTTCCAATGGGTTTCAAGAGGAGGTGAGGTGAGAGGATTGTGGGAAAAGACATTTGAGATCCGCTAGAGGTATTAGCACACAGCTGTCATGCAACACAATGTACAAGGTTATCTAGTCGGTCTTGACCTCAGAGTTGTAATTATCAGTATTCTGACCTTCTGGTCAGTGCATTCAACTAAGGTTGGCAAGAAAAACACATGCCACAGTCATAGTAAGTGTGACAGACATCACTGTGCTTGCTTAGCTTAACCACTTCATCCCTAACAAGCTCACCCCAAGACTAGAACCCTGGACAACTGCCTCACAAACACACCTGACCACCCTCCTTGATAACATCTTAGCCAACTCACCCCGACACTAGAACCCTGGACAACTGCCTCACAAACACACCTGACCACCCTCCTTGATAACATCTTAGCCAACTCACCCCAAGACTAGAACCCTGGACCACTGCCTCACAAACACAAATGACCTCCCTCCTTGATCACGTCTTAGCCAACTACACTAGTGAATAGCTATAAATTCAGCAGTGTGGCTAGAGGCACTTCAAGCTGGGAAGTGAGGTTACAAATCCCCATCTGTTTCTACAGTATAAGTCCTGTTATAGCTATGAGGGCAAAAATAAATGATTCATGAGACCATCTCTTGACCGCTGAGCTAATATCTCAGACATCTCAACACTCAATTCCACAGTATACCCACAGTCTAGTTGTTTTCCCATAAACAAAGACCAACAGGCATTATTACAACCGCAGGCTTTGTTCGCTGTTTCCTCTCATTTTCCCATGGAGACCACCGAGGTCAGTAGTATCATCATAGAGCTAGCTTGTTCCAGCTTGTTGTCCACAGAAACACACTACTACTATCCATTGAATTCAACCTATTTACCTAATCAGTTTTTAACTATACCATGTGAGGTATAATACATCATTGATGCATTAAGTTACAGTATAACGATCTGATGGAGATGATGTAATCCCAGCTAGATGGGCTTTTCACGCTGTGTCAACATTATTATAATCTAGTTATGAGGAAAATGTTTGCAAACATCTCAACGTCCTCTCAATCTCTCTGTCAGTGTCCCAAATGTCACCCTATTCCCTACATAGTGCACTACTTTTTGACATGGGCCAATATACCTCTGTTCAAAAGTAGTGTACTATGTAGGGAATAGGGTCCCTTCTGGTACACAGTCTGTTTACATCCTCATCATGTTCTTTATCTTTAGTTCAAATCAAATCTAACTTTATTTGTCACATGCGCCGAATACAACAAGTGTAGACCTTACCGTTGTTGGATTCGACATTTTGAACATTGAGATATAAAATAAATGATAGAGAAGATAAATGATAGAGAAAGACAGATAGCTGTGGAATGTGTTGAAATGTGTTGGGGGACGGGAGCAGAGCACCGTGTTGATACAGGGGAGACAGATGGACATCTGTGGATTAGGTGAAGGAGGGGTTGAGGTGAGGAGGTGAGGACAGGTCACCTGAAGGGAGTAATAAGGGTTTGGGATCTTGTTACTCATTTAATGTTAAACCGTAAATTATAAGGATTGGAGAGAAGGAGGAGGGTCTTAAGTGGGATATATATATATCTGAATGGGAGAAGTGTTGGGTTGACTGAATACAGCTGTACAGAACCTTTGGGAATGATTAAAACTTGGTTAAAGCTTCTCTAGTGTCTGTGAGTTATTTACTCTGGAAAATAAGAACCTAACACCGTGAAATGCTTACTTACAAGCCCTTAACCAACAGTGCAGTTCAAGAAGAGAAAATATTTACCAAATATACTAAAGTAAAAAATTATAAAAAGTAACAATAACGAGGCTATATATAGGGGGTACCGGTACTGAGTCATAGTGCGGGGGTACAGGTTAGAGGTCATTTGTACATGTAGGTAGGGGTGAAGTGACTATACATACATAATAAACAGCGAGTAGCAGCAGTGTACAAAACAAATGGAGGGGGGGGGGTCAATGTAAGTAGTCCGGTGGCCATTTGATTAATTGTTCAGCAGTCTTATGGCTGTGGGTAGAAGCTGTTAAGGAGCATTTTGGTCTTAGACTTGGCGCTCCGGTACTGCTTGCCGTGCGGTAGCAGAGAGAACAGTCTATGACTTGGGTGGCTGAAGTCCTTGACTATTTTTTGGGCCTTCCTCTGACACCGCCTATTATAGAGGTCCTGGATGGCAGGAAGCTTGGACCCAGTGTTGTACTGGGCCGTACGCATTACCCTCTGACGCCTCCTATTATAGAGGTCCTGGGTGGCAGGAAGCTTGGACCCAGTGTTGTACTGGGCCGTACGCATTTCCCTCTGTAGCGCCTTATGGTCAAATGCCAAGAAGTTGCCATACCAGGCGGTGATGCAACCGGTCAGGATACTCTCGATGGTGCAGCTGTAAATGCAATACATGAAACAACTAGTTCATTGTAAATGCAATACATGAAACAACTAGTCCAATGTCATAATGACTTTAACACACAGACAAAAAAATATCTATTGCATAGTATGTGAAATTAATTCACAAACAGCAATAATGATAGATCATTATATTTAGATCTTTGAACTGTGCGGCATTTACACACGAACAAAGAACAGACATTCAAGGGATACAAAAAGCTATAACGATTGTCCATTTACAAACATCTGTGCCCCTTATTAGAATAGCCTGGCTTTTTAAATACCCATCTAAATTCCAGACTTGATCTAATTTCACGCTCAGCTCAGAGCCCTAATTACCTGGACTATGAGCTGAATAATCAAGCAGAGGGAGGTGTTTTCTGAAAACGTCTAACTTTTGTCGTGGAAATTTCCTCTATTTACCAAATCATGAGCGCAAACCACAACACAAGTCAGAGTTAGTTATCAAAGTCCATCTTTAATTATATGAGCTTTATCACAACCCTGTGACTCTCAGGCAATTCAGTGTCTATCAATGAATTCTCTGAGCCCTCCCTACATTGCAACTGAGATCCTTTAATAGCAAAGAACACACATAGTCAGACAGCATAGACATAATAAACCGTTCAGCTTTGTCTCCTTACTCAAACCCCAGAACCATAAACCAATCCTCCATATCAACAGGCATATATCAAATTGTCATTTAGATACAACTAACTCTAAATACAACCAATCCTGGACAAACTCACGGAGAGCATAGAATGATTCCAGACACTGCCATCCTCCTTTCCCCGATGGGAAAAGTAGGGAGTGACTGGCACAGACACAGCGGAGCAAAAGATATGTTTACACATGATGACCCCTTGACCTCTCCCCTCTCTGCGGCCCATGCAACTTAGTCTTGACATAGAACAGATAACTGCCACCCCGCCACAGTATTATACAAAAATAACATTCTGATGAGAAGTAATATAAAACATCTTACCTATGTTACCAACCAATTCTGATTATTCCCCAACATTTTACAACAGATCATAACCTGAACACGTCACAAGGTGTTATAGGGGCAATCCGTGATTGGTACATCCATGATTTTGACTTTTTTCTTTTTCAAAACTATTTGTGTAGTTTTTTCCACAGTTACAGTGCAAACAGTAGTTGAATTATAATACACATACAAAATACATTCAAATACAACATGGGAACAAAAACATGTTTGTATTTCTGATAGACTGTATAGACATTGAATAACTTACAGAAGCCTCATTGCTCTCTTATAGTCTATGTTCACTCTACCTTTTATTTATTTATTTTTATTTAACCTACTTGAATATAATATATGTAAACTTTGTGTAAACTTTCTTTCTCTAAATGTTATCCCTACCAGCACCATATCACCAAGTACAATTCTGAGCATGTGAATCTAAATGTGCCTGACGATTTAAGGTGAATACTGATTCTGAGGTTAGTTTAACTGTCGTACCCCATCAGAACCCAAAATATGAGCTTGTTTTACTCCATTGTTTGTAAATAGTGTAAACGTAAACAACCACTATATAGCCTCTAAACATGGTTCTAACTAGACGTTTGAGCTCATGGATGGTCAGTCATTACATCCATAGCTCTCTCTATGAATGTGACAGTGGTTACATTTCTCCAGCCCCATCCCTGAGACGTTTACCCAAACAACCAATCCTGGATTCCCCCTTTAAATACAAGGGGTGGAGGCTGTACCTAATTTGTAAATATGATTAACATTAATTAATTCAAGCAGCGCCTTTGAGAGTGAATTAGGGCCAATTACACTGATGTTCTGCTAACAAGGTAGCAGTAGACGTGCGTTTGTTACTAATGTGGCCTTGGAAGAGATTATACATTTTGATGGACCACTTCCTCTGTACAAAACTAAAATATGTTGTTGCAACATGAATCTTATTGAAGCACACTTAGGTTATGTAGCCTCCTTAGATTTGGTCATGACACTTCTCAAGATTCAAAACTCTTCAGATTATGAAAAACATTCGTCTGAAATGCAATGATGCAAATAAATATACTTGTCAGTCAGAAGAGAACGTCATGGCCCTGAGGGAGAAGTCTGACACACAGAAACATGAGCTTGCCTGTGTGTCCCTAATACATGTTAGCCTGTCTGTTTATCTGTAATAAACCTCAAGGGTCATTGCAGACATCCCAGTGTTTCTTTTTCTTTGATTCTGGGAAAGTCATTACAAAGTGAAGTGTCCTCACTGTCCTGGGGGGTCATGTTAAATGTATATTTACAGAGCCTTCAGAAAGTATTTACACCCTTTTACTGTTTCCAAATGTTGTTGTGTTGCAGATTGAGATTTTTGGCCTACACACAATACCCCATCATTTCAAAATGGAAATATGTTTTTCTACATGTTTACCAATTCATTACAAATGAAAAGCTTAAATGTATTGAGTCAATAAGTACTAAACCCCTTTTGTTATGGCAAAGCCTAAATACGTTCTGAAGTAAAAATGTAAAAATGTTCTTTAGAAGTCACATAATAAATGACATGGACTCTGTGTGCAATAATAGTGTTTAACATGAATTTCAAAGACAGATTCAACTACAAAGACCACAGAGATGTCCAATCCCAAGCAAATAAGGACACCTATTGGTAGATGGATTTTTAAAAAATACACTGGATGGTGAAAAAATGCACTCAATCACTACAAAGATACAGGCGTCAATCCTAACTCAGTTGCCAGAGAGGAAGGAAACCGCTCAGGGATTTCACCATGAGGCCAATGGTGATGTTAAAACAGTTGCATAGTTTAATGGCTGTGATAGGAGAAAACTGAGAATGCATCAACAACATTGTAGTTACTTCACAATACTATCCTAATTGACAGAGCGAAAAGACGGAAGCATGTACAGAATAAATATATTCCAAAAAAATGTATCCTGTTTGCAACAAAGCAATAAAGTAAATGCTGCAAAAAATGTGGCCAAGCAATTACCTTTTTTTGTCCTGAATGCAAAGTGCTATGTTTGGGACAAATCCAATACAACACATTACTGAGTACCACTCTCCATATTTTAAAGCATAGTGATGGTTGCATCATGTTATGGGTATGCTTGTAATTGCTTAGGACTGGGGAGTTTTTCAGGATAAAAAGAAACAGAATGGAGCTAAGTGCAGGCAAAATCCTAGAGGAAAACTTGGTTCAGTCTGCTTTCCACCAGACACTGGGAGATTAATTTACCTTTCAGCAGAACAATAACCTAAAACACAAGGCCAAATCTACACTGGAGTTGCTTACCAAAAAGATAGTGAATATTCATGTGGCCGAGTTACAGTGTGTTACCCTGATAACGCTGAAACATAAGCCTGTGTGTTACCCTGATAACGCTGAAACATAAGCCTGTGTGTTACCCTGATAACGCTGAAACATAAGCCTGTGTGTTACCCTGATAACGCTGAAACATAAGCCTGTGTGTTACCCTGATAACGCTGAAACATAAGCCTGTGTGTTACCCTGATAACGCTGAAACATAAGCCTGTGTGTTACCCTGATAACGCAGAAAGATCATAGCTGACATTGCTCTCAGTGCTCCCTGTTGAATACAATTTCTTTGTGGGTAAGAGTGTTTGTGGGTTTTAGACACTGTTTCTTTGTGGGTAAGAGTATTTGTGGGTTTTAGACACTGTTTCTTTGTGGGTAAGAGTGTTTGTGGGTTTTAGACACTGTTTCATTGTGGGTAAGAGTATTTGTGGGTTTTAGACACTGTTTCTTTGTGGGTAAGAGTGTTTGTGGGTTTTAGACACTGTTTCATTGTGGGTAAGAGTATTTGTGGGTTTTAGACACTGTTTCTTTGTGGGTAAGAGTGTTTGTGGGTTTTAGACACTGTTTCTTTGTGGGTAAGAGTGTTTGTGGGTTTTAGACACAGTTTCTTTGTGGGTAAGAGTGTTTGTAGCACCCCTCAAAGGTGTTTGTCACAAACTTTCCCATGAGAGACTGGACAGACACAAAAACCATACAAGACCAAAGATCTGATTGATTGGAAACAATGTCTTGTAATGTGTGTGTTTGGGCATGTTAGCCAATGACCAGGCCCTATGGTAATAATCATTTCTGACTGAGAAAAGCAACAACTTCATGTCCTGAGGGTGATGTTCTCATGTCAATACTAGCACAACACTTACAATGGATGCCCAATACACTGCGTCATAGTTCATGAACTATGAATACTAAGTGGGAAGCTAGTGTGGATATTATAACAGAGACAGATCTGACTCTAGAACAGATCTAGCTCTAGAACTGACTCTAGAACAGATCTGACTAGAATAGATCCAGCTCTAGAACTGACTAAAACACATCTGGCTCTAGAACAGATCTAGCTCTGGAACTGACTCTAGAACAGATCTGACTAGAATAGATCCAGCTCTAGAACTGACTCTAAAACATATCTGGCTCTAGAACAGTTCTAATGTCCAGTGTCCTCTGTTCTAATATCCACCCTAGCTTCCCACTGAGCCAGACTGTTTTAGGGTCTGTTGGGAGACTGGCATAATGAGAATTTGAGTAAAGTCAGATGTGAGCACAGGTGTGGGCTCAGGAGATGGTAGGGCTATTAATACGGTAAACAGGACGGAGATGACTACAGTACGTGGTGCTCATACTGAACAGCCTCTCCCTCTGGAGGACGGGAGGTTGTTGTGGTGGACACCAGGGCCACAAGCAGGAAAACAAATGTTGATTGATGTACACTGAAAAACAAATCCACATGTATATCCACAATGGGCAACCAGTTTTCCCTGCAGGTAGACTCCTGCATGGACCAGAACAACACGTTATGCCTGCAAATGAAGACTAATGTGTCAAATGAAGTGCCTCTGTAGATTCTATTTCGTCTGTGGAATGTTGTTACTGGTTTCAAAGAGGATTACAATTGTTTTATTGATAAAAAATAAAAACAGCTACCGAATCCCAGAGGAACAAACAGAAGGAGAGAGGTACACTATGAGTGAACAGCCTCTGTGTTTTATAGTCTTGGAATACAGTACCTGCTTCAGATTGGGACACATTTACCATACTGTACGTAAAATGTCTCCACGTATGACTATAAGTCGCTTTGGATAAAAGCGTCTGCTAAATGGCATATATTGTTATATTATTATATTAATATATTATATATTATATTATGACCTTGCCTTTCTCTAGCTTGTCATTACTTCCCACTCTAAAGCTAAATGTAGGAATTTTCAGAAAGCTCGGTCCTCAAGCTCAATTAAACCTATTTAATCTATTTCCTTTTGCATGGATACCCTTCATTCACCTTCTCCATAAGGACAGCCTTAAAATAGGCCCAGTGCAGGTGTTACGGATGTCACATTGCTTTCATAGCGAGTACCACTTCCCCTTGATTCGTTCCAACGGTTTGAGCCACCCAGAGGATACCAAATGGATGGCTCCAACCACCACATTTCAAACTCTGTTACTTAGGCAGAGCCATTAGCTACTGTGGTGGTGGTGATGCAGTGTTCCTTTCATCCCATTAAGCTGCTCCATACCTCCATTTAATGGTAGGCTGGTAGGGATTTTCAGGGGTGTCCTATTAACAGCCGTACTCTTAGCTACCTGTAATAATGTCCAGGTGTGATCCAAGAGTTACCTAGATACACAGATTTAGATTCCATTTTATAAGGCTGTAATTGGAATGGGTGCTTTAGAGGAAATGATCATCTCAATATAAGGAGGAGGATTTCAACAGTTCTTACCATCCCAGAGTAAACATCTTCCTTTTTAGTTTGCATGCTTCATCCACAAGTAGGATTTTCCACCTGAACCAGGATTAAATGATATTCCTTTAGGTTTGTGGCATTCAGCTAATCTTATAAATGATGTGATGGATGTTGTGTTGACTGGTTTCCTCCAGCAGGCTGCTCTCCAGCTGAACTCTGGACAAGCTAGCCTCCAGCAATAATCATGCAACCTGCCAGACTTCTCAAGGAAACTGTTCCTCAGAGTGAGGTGAGGGACATTTGTCAATGGTCTATGTTCCTTATAGAGTGGTGTCGGAGATAGAACTGCATTGGAGCTGTCAAATCCGTGATCAGCTGCTCTTGAAATAATTGAAGCCACACCCACTCCACTCACATTAAAAGTTCAGAAGGCGAAAGTGTAGGCTATAAAGAAGTAATGTTCAAATCAAGGAAATAATGAGGATTTTTCTCATCCTAACTGAGGTGTAGATTACATCTCACATTCCAGTGTTCGAACTTGTAAACAAGGCTCCATGGGATTTGTCTTAATGCTAAAGTAGATCTGACTGAATAGAGCTACACCTCCTACCACGTAGAAGACATAAACATCCAGCCCATACATGGCATCTATATTAGGACATTGTCAGTTGTCTGACCAAACTCCCTCAGTTGTTAGACCAAACTCCCTCAGTTGTTTGTCCAAACTCCCTCAGTTGTCTGTCCAAACTCCCTCAGTTGTTAGACCAAACTCCCTCAGTTGTTTGTCCAAACTCCCTCAGTTGTCTGTCCAAACTCCCTCAGTTGTTAGACCAAACTCCCTCAGTTGTTTGACCAAACTCCCCCAGTTGTCTGTCCAAACTACCTCAGTTGTTAGACCAAACTCCCCCAGTTGTCTGACCAAACTCCCCCAGTTGTCTGTCCAAACTCCCTCAGTTGTTTGTCCAAACTCCCTCAGTTGTCTGTCCAAACTCCCTCAGTTGTTAGACCAAACTCCCTCAGTTGTCTGTCCAAACTCCCTCAGTTGTTAGACCAAACTCCCTCAGTTCTGATCAAACTCCCCCAGTTGTCTGTCCAAACTCCCTCAGTTGTTAGACCAAACTCCCTCAGTTGTCTGTCCAAACTCCCTAAGTTGTCTGACCAAACTCCCTCAGTTGTTAGATCATACTCCTTCAGTTGTTATACCTCAGTTGTTCAGACCAAACTGACTTAGTTGTCTGACCAAACTCCCTCAGTTGTCAGACCAAACTCCCTCACTTGTCAGACCAAACTCCCTCACGTGTCAGACCAAACTCCCTCTCCCTCAGTTGTCAGACCAAACTCCCTCACTTGTCAGACCAAACTCCCTCAGTTGTCAGACCAAACTCGCTCAGTTGTGAGAGTAGAGTAGTGCTTTATTGATCCGTACTTGGGAAATTGTTTTATCAGTCAACATCATCAATACATAACAATGACAAACATATGATCAAAAACACACATTAAGACAGATATGAAGGCACCTGCACCTTAGTAGCAATAAAAGACACAATCCAATTCAAGGAGTTACGAAATGCTGTTGTTTATCCTCCTCTGGGGAAACAAGCAACAACAACATTTATAAGAAGAAGACATCGTAAATCAGTTAATCATTGAAAAGCCTCATGGCTGTGGGTAAGAATGATCGTCTAAACCTCCCTGTGGAGCTTCTGGGCAGGATGAACCTGCTACTGAAGCTGCTCCTGTGCTTCATACCCTGCTGTAGAGTGGGTGTGTGGCATTGTCCATGAGCATGTGTGTCTTTGCTTGCAGCATTTTTATGAACCTGCTAGCCCAAACTATGTCAGTAGTTCAAACTATCTCATTAGTTCAAACTATCTCAGTAGTTCGAATATGGATCCTGTAGATAGAATAAGCCCTTCTAATTTAGCTTGTTGATACCATTGAATTAAGCAGGACAAAAAAACATGCCTTGGCAAGGTATGGTGTCATGCATTGGATTTTGGATTGACAACAGTCAGCATCGTTATGTTTGTGACAAAAATGTAGGCCTATCTAATGTTATATTCTAGGATCAAATCAATTGGTGTAGTACACACTTTATCAGATGTTATAGTGGTTGTAATGAAATCCTTGTGTTACTGGCTCCTAACAGAGGAACAAAAAAAAACAAGTACACAAATAATAATAAAACACTGGGAACAAGAAATGATGAATGTTAGGACTAAACTAGTTAAATCATGAATGTTAGGACTAAACAAGTTAAATCATGAATGTTAGGACTAAACTAGTTAAATTATGAATGTTAGGACTAAACTAGTTAAATTATGAATGTTAGGACTAAACTAGTTAAATTATGAATGTTAGGACTAAACTAGTTAAATTATGAATGTTAGGACTAAACTAGTTAAATCATGAATGTTAGGACTAAACTAGTTAAATCATGAATGTTAGGACTAAACTAGTGAAATCATGAATGTTAGGACTAAACTAGTTAAATCATGAATGTTAGGACTAATCTAGTTTAATTATGAATGTTAGGACTAAACTAGTTCAATTATGAATGTTAGGACTAAACTAGTTAAATTATGAATGTTAGGACTAAACTAGTTAAATCATGAATGTTAGGACTAAACTAGTTAAATGATGAATGTTAGGACTAAACTAGTTAAATCATGAATGTTAGGACTAAACAAGTTAAATCATGAATGTTAGGACTAAACTAGTTAAATCATGAATGTTAGGACTAAACTAGTGAAATCATGAATGTTAGGACTAAACTAGTTAAATCATGAATGTTAGGACTAAACTAGTTAAAATGAATGTTAGGACTAAACAAGTTAAATCATGAATGTTAGGACTAAACTAGTTAAATCATGAATGTTAGGACTAAACTAGTTAAATCATGAATGTTAGGACTAAACTAGTTAAATCATGAATGTTAGGACTAAACTAGTTAAATCATGAATGTTAGGACTAAACTAGTTAAATCATGAATGTTAGGACTAAACTAGTTAAATCATGAATGTTAGGACTAAACTAGTTAAATCATGAATGTTAGGACTAAACAAGTTATGAATGTTAGGACTAAACTAGTTAAAATGTTAGGACTAAACTAGTTAAATCATGAATGTTAGGACTAAACTAGTTAAATCATGAATGTTAGGACTAAACTAGTTAAATCATGAATGTTAGACTTAAATCATGAATGTTAGGACTAAACTAGTTAAATCATGAATGTTAGGACTAAACTAGTGAAATCATGAATGTTAGGACTAAACTAGTTAAATCATGAATGTTAGGACTAAACTAGTTAAATCATGAATGTTAGGACTAAACTAGTGAAATCATGAATGTTAGGACTAAACTAGTTAAATCATGAATGTTAGGACTAAACAAGTTAAATCATGAATGTTAGGACTAAACTAGTTAAATCATGAATGTTAGGACTAATCTAGTTAAATCATGAATGTTAGGACTAAACTAGTTAAATGATGAATGTTAGGACTAAACTAGTTAAATCATGAATGTTAGGACTAAACTAGTTAAATGATGAATGTTAGGACTAAACAAGTTAAATGATGAATGTTAGGACTAAACAAGTTAAATGATGAATGTTAGGACTAAACAAGTTAAATCATGAATGTTAGGACTAAACAAGTTAAATCATGAATGTTAGGACTAAACTAGTTAAATCATGAATGTTAGGACTAATCTAGTTAAATCATGAATGTTAGGACTAAACAAGTTAAATCATGAATGTTAGGACTAAACTAGTTAAATCATGAATGTTAGGACTAAACTAGTTAAATGATGAATGTTAGGACTAAACTAGTTAAATCATGAATGTTAGGACTAAACAAGTTAAATGATGAATGTTAGGACTAAACTAGTTAAATCATGAATGTTAGGACTAAACTAGTTAAATCATGAATGTTAGGACTAAACTAGTTAAATCATGAATGTTAGGACTAAACTAGTTAAATGATGAATGTTAGGACTAAACAAGTTAAATCATGAATGTTAGGACTAAACTAGTTAAATCATGAATGTTAGGACTAAACTAGTTAAATCATGAATGTTAGGACTAAAATAGTTAAATCATGAATGTTAGGACTAAACAAGTTAAATCATGAATGTTAGGACTAAACTAGTTAAATCATGAATGTTAGGACTAATCTAGTTTAATTATGAATGTTAGAACTAATCTAGCTAATATATAAATGTTAGGACTAATCTAGTTAAATCATGAATGTTAGGACTAAACTAGTTAAATCATGAATGTTAGGACTAAACTAGTTAAATCATGAATGTTAGGACTAAACTAGTGAAATCATGAATGTTAGGACTAAGTTAAATAGTTAAATCATGAATGTTAGGACTAAACAAGTTAAATCATGAATGTTAGGACTAAACTAGTTAAATCATGAATGTTAGGACTAAACTAGTTAAATCATGAATGTTAGGACTAAAATAGTTAAATCATGAATGTTAGGACTAAACAAGTTAAATCATGAATGTTAGGACTAAACTAGTTAAATCATGAATGTTAGGACTAATCTAGTTTAATTATGAATGTTAGAACTAATCTAGCTAATTTATAAATGTTAGGACTAATCTAGTTAAATCATGAATGTTAGGACTAAACTAGTTAAATGATGAATGTTAGGACTAAACTAGTTAAATCATGAATGTTAGGACTAAACTAGTTAAATGATGAATGTTAGGACTAAACAAGTTAAATGATGAATGTTAGGACTAAACAAGTTAAATGATGAATGTTAGGACTAAACAAGTTAAATCATGAATGTTAGGACTAAACAAGTTAAATCATGAATGTTAGGACTAAACTAGTTAAATCATGAATGTTAGGACTAATCTAGTTTAATTATGAATGTTAGAACTAATCTAGCTAATATATAAATGTTAGGACTAATCTAGTTAAATCATGAATGTTAGGACTAAACTAGTTAAATCATGAATGTTAGGACTAAACTAGTTAAATCATGAATGTTAGGACTAAACTAGTTAAATCATGAATGTTAGGACTAAACTAGTTAAATCATGAATGTTAGGACTAAACAAGTTAAATCATGAATGTTAGGACTAAACAAGTTAAATCATGAATGTTAGGACTAAACTAGTTAAAAACCTCTTGATCCTACTTGAGACGCAGACGTCCCACCTAGAGCTCTGAAATGCAAATGCGCTACGCTACACGCTAATAGTATTAGTTAAAACGCAAACGTTCATTAAAATACACATGCTTGGTATTGAAATAAAGCTACACTCGTTGTGAATCTAGCCACCGAGTCAGATTTTTAAAATGCTTTTCGGCGAAAGCATGAGAAGCTATTATCTGATAGCATGCAACACCCCAAAAGACCCGTAGGGGATGTAAACAAAAGAATTAGCATAGTCGGCGCTACACAAACCGCACAATAAAATATAAAACATTCATTACCTTTGACCATCTTCTTTCTTGGCACACCTTGATGTCCCATAATCAATACTGGGTCTTTTTTGGATTAAATCGGTCCATATATAGCCTAGATATCGATCTATGAAGACTGTGTCATAAACGGAAAAAAATAGCGTTTCATAACGTAACGTCATTTTTTAAAAGTTAAAAAGTCGACGATAAACTTTCACAAAACACTTCGAAATACCTTTCTAATGCAACTTTAGGTATTACTACACGTTAATAAGCTATAAAAATCATCAGGAGGCGATGTAAATTCGATAGCTGGTCGTGTGGAAAAAATGTCCGGAAAAACACAGAGACAATGCCTCAAGTTGGTGGTCGGAGGGAATCGGTTCCCTTTGGTCGGTTCTACCAAGAATCAAATCAGAATCAAATGAGAAGACTCTATACATCCTGTGGAAGCTGTAGGTACTGCAACCTCGGCCTCATTTAATACGGTTCACCTTTAACAATGGGTTGAAGTGGCGCATGGATATTTTTTTCCATCTCCAGTGATCAGATTTTCCTGCGCTTTTCGATGAAACAGACGTTCTGTTATAGTCACAGCCGTGATTGAAACAGTTTTGGAAACGTCTGAGTGTTTTCTATCCACACATACTAATCATATGCATATACTATATTCCTGGCCTGAGTAGCAGGACGCCAAAATGTTGCGCGATTTTTAACAGAATTTCCGAAAAGTAGGGGGAGGCTTAACAGGTTTTAAATCATGAATGTTAGGACTAAACTAGTTAAATCATGAATGTTAGGACTAAACAAGTTAAATCATGAATGTTAGGACTAAACAAGTTAAATCATGAATGTTAGGACTAAACTAGTTAAATCATGAATGTTAGGACTAATCTAGTTTAATTATGAATGTTAGAACTAATCTAGCTAATTTATAAATGTTAGGACTAAACTAGTTAAATCATGAATGTTAGGACTAAACAAGTTAAATCATGAATGTTAGGACTAAACTAGTTAAATCATGAATGTTAGGACTAAACTAGTTAAATGATGAATGTTAGGACTAAACTAGTTAAATCATGAATGTTAGGACTAAACAAGTTAAATCATGAATGTTAGGACTAAACTAGTTAAATCATGAATGTTAGGACTAAACTAGTGAAATCATGAATGTTAGGACTAAACTAGTTAAATCATGAATGTTAGGACTAAACAAGTTAAATCATGAATGTTAGGACTAAACAAGTTAAATCATGAATGTTAGGACTAAACTAGTTAAATCATGAATGTTAGGACTAAACTAGTTAAATCATGAATGTTAGGACTAAACAAGTTAAATCATGAATGTTAGGACTAAACAAGTTAAATCATGAATGTTAGGACTAAACTAGTTAAATCATGAATGTTAGGACTAATCTAGTTTAATTATGAATGTTAGAACTAATCTAGCTAATATATAAATGTTAGGACTAATCTAGTTAAATCATGAATGTTAGGACTAAACTAGTTAAATCATGAATGTTAGGACTAAACTAGTTAAATCATGAATGTTAGGACTAAACTAGTGAAATCATGAATGTTAGGACTAAACTAGTTAAATCATGAATGTTAGGACTAAACTAGTTAAATCATGAATGTTAGGACTAAACTAGTGAAATCATGAATGTTAGGACTAAACTAGTTAAATCATGAATGTTAGGACTAAACAAGTTAAATCATGAATGTTAGGACTAAACTAGTTAAATCATGAATGTTAGGACTAAACTAGTTAAATCATGAATGTTAGGACTAAACTAGTTAAATCATGAATGTTAGGACTAAACTAGTTAAATCATGAATGTTAGGACTAAACTAGTTAAATCATGAATGTTAGGACTAAACTAGTTTAATTATGAATGTTAGAACTAATCTAGCTAATTTATAAATGTTAGGACTAAACTAGTTAAATCATGAATGTTAGGACTAAACTAGTTAAATCATGAATGTTAGGACTAAACTAGTTAAATCATGAATGTTAGGACTAAACTAGTTAAATCATGAATGTTAGGACTAAACAAGTTAAATCATGAATGTTAGGACTAAACTAGTTAAATCATGAATGTTAGGACTAAAATAGTTAAATCATGAATGTTAGGACTAAACAAGTTAAATCATGAATGTTAGGACTAAACTAGTTAAATCATGAATGTTAGGACTAAACTAGTTTAATTATGAATGTTAGAACTAATCTAGCTAATTTATAAATGTTAGGAAATCTAGTTAAATCATGAATGTTAGGACTAAACTAGTTAAATCATGAATGTTAGGACTAAACTAGTTAAATCATGAATGTTAGGACTAAACAAGTTAAATCATGAATGTTAGGACTAAACTAGTTAAATCATGAATGTTAGGACTAAACAAGTTAAATCATGAATGTTAGGACTAAACAAGTTAAATCATGAATGTTAGGACTAAACTAGTTAAAAACCTCTTGACTTAAACTAGAGTTAAATGCAAATGAATGTTAGCTACACTAAAACGCAAAGTAAAATAAATTGAAATGAATGTTAGGACTAAACTAGTTAAATCATGAATGTTAAACAAAAGGACTACACAAAACTAAAATTAAATCATTATGAATGTTAGGACTAAACTAGTCTTTTTTTGATTAAATCATGAATGTTATGAAGACTGTGTCTAAACGGAAGTTAAATCATTTTTTAATGTTAGGACTCACAAAACACTTCGAAATAATGCAACTTTAGGTATTACTACACGTTAATAAGTTATAAAAATCATTATGAATGGAAAAAATGTCCGGAAAAACACAGAGACAAGGACTAAACTAGTTAAATCTATGAATGTTAGAATCAAATGAGAAGTTAAATTATAGGAATCATTTTACCTTTAACAATGGGACTAAATCTAGTTAAATGATGAATGTTCGATGAAACAAACTCTGTTATAACAGCCGTGATTTAAATGTTTGGAAACGTCTGAGTGTTTTCTATCCACACATACAATCATATGCATATACTATAAAGTAGCAGGACGCCAAAATCGATTTTTAACAGAAATCCGAAAAAGTTAGGGGGAGGCTAAACAGGTTTTAAATCATGAATGTTAGGACTAAACTAGTTAAATCATGAATGTTAGGACTAAACTAAAGTTAAATCATGAATGTTAGGACTAAACTAGTTAAATCATGAATGTTAGGACTAAACTAGTTAAATCATGAATGTTAGGACTAAACTAGTTTAATTTGAAAATGATGAATGTTAGGACTAAACAAGTTAAATGATGAATGTTAGGACTAAACAAGTTAAATCATGAATGTTAGGACTAAAATAGTTAAATCATGAATGTTAGGACTAAACAAGTTAAATCATGAATGTTAGGACTAAACTAGTTAAATCATGAATGTTAGGACTAATCTAGTTAAATTATGAATGTTAGAACTAAACTAGTTAAATCATGAATGTACTAAACAAGTTAAATCATGAATGTTAGGACTAATCTAGTTAAATCATGAATGTTAGGACTAAACTAGTTAAATCATGAATGTTAGGACTAAACTAGTTAAATCATGAATGTTAGGACTAAACTAGTGAAATCATGAATGTTAGGACTAAACTAGTTAAATCATGAATGTTAGGACTAAACAAGTTAAATCATGAATGTTAGGACTAATCTAGTTTAATTATGAATGTTAGAACTAATCTAGCTAATTTATAAATGTTAGGACTAATCTAGTTAAATCATGAATGTTAGGACTAAACTAGTTAAATCGTGAATGTTAGGACTAATCTAGTTTAATTATGAATGTTAGAACTAATCTAGCTAATTTATAAAGGTTAGGAATAATCTAGTTAAATCATGAATGTTAGGACTAATCTAGTTAAATTCTGAATGTTAGGACGGATCTAGTTCAATTATGAATGTTAGGACTAATCTAGTTCATTTATAAATGTTAGGACTAAACTAGTTAAATCATGAATGTTAGGACTAATCTAGTTAACAACCCAAATAACACTATCGTTAATCCAAACGTAATCTATGAGTATATACAACAAAAATATATATGAATAATGATATCTACAGCAACAGATATATTACAGTGAGCTCTGTTGAGAATCCAGTATATTAAT
Organism: Oncorhynchus tshawytscha; assembly: GCF_018296145.1. NCBI lineage: Eukaryota > Metazoa > Chordata > Actinopteri > Salmoniformes > Salmonidae > Oncorhynchus > Oncorhynchus tshawytscha. Next base: position 417,017 of record NW_024609774.1, read on the forward strand.
AAACCGTGTAGCAGCACATTGGACAGCAGCCTTGTCTGTGTGTGTGTGTCTGTGTGTGTGTGTCTGTGTGTGTGTGTCTGTGAGTGTGTGTCTGTGTGTGTGTGTGTCTGTGTGTGTGTGTCTGTGTGTGTGTGTCTGTGAGTGTGTGTGTCTGTGAGTGTGTGTGTCTGAGTGTGTGTGTCTGTGAGTGTGTGTGTCTGTGTGTGTGTGTCTGTGTGTGTGTGTGTGTGTGTCTGTGAGTGTGTGTGTCTGTGTGTGTGTGTGTGTGTGTGTGTGAGTGTGTGTGTCTGTGAGTGTGTGTGTCTGTGAGTGTGTGTGTCTGTGTGTGTGTGTGTCTGTGTGTGTGTGTGTCTGTGAGTGTGTGTGTCTGTGAGTGTGTGTGTCTCTGTGTGTGTGTGTCTGTGAGTGTGTGTGTCTGTGAGTGTGTGTGTCTGTGTGTGTGTGTCTGTGAGTGTGTGTGTCTGTGAGTGTGTCTGTGTGTGTGTGGCTGTGAGTGTGTGTGTCTGTGAGTGTGTGTGTCTGTGAGTGTGTGTGTCTGTGAGTGTGTGTGTCTGTGAGTGTGTGTGTCTGTGTGTGTGTGTGTCTGTGAGTGTGTGTGTCTGTGAGTGTGTGTGTCTCTGTGTGTGTGTGTCTGTGAGTGTGTGTGTCTGTGAGTGTGTGTGTCTGTGAGTGTGTGTGTCTGTGAGTGTGTGTGTCTGTGAGTATGGGCGTACGCATGTGTGTGAGTGCAGGAGTCTGTGTGTGTATGAGGTGTGTGTCTGTGTGAGTTTGTGTGTGTGTGTGTGTTTTGTTTGAGTGAGTCTATCTTTGTCTCAAGTACAAGGTGTGCACATCCAGTACAAAGACAGAACAGATGGATCTCTGTAATGTCTGTAATATTGGACAGGTAGGAGAAAAATACTGGAAAATATAGTGCTTTGTGTTTTCATCACAACATTTATTCAAACCAGCCTGCTGCCTGAAGACCAGAGTGAAAAATAAGTAGCACTCGGAAGGTCTAGTTCAAACAGGCCCAGACTAAGTAATACCGTAGCCCAGTAGAACTCTGAAGGCCTGTTCAAACAGGCCCAGACTAAGTAATACCATAGCCCAGTAGAACTCTGAAGGCCTGTTCAAACAGGCCCAGACTAGAATACCATAGCCCTGTAGAACTCTGAAGTCCTAGTTCAAACAGGCCCAGACTAAGTAATAACACAGGGAAACAAATATCGGAAAAACAAGGTTGCTTATCAACTGTTTGGAAAAGTAGACTGGTTCAATCAGGTCAAAACAGCCCAGAAGACTCTAATATCCTAGTTCAATCAGGTCAAAACAGCCCAGAAGACGGATATCCTGGTTCAATCAGGTCAAAACAGCCCAGAAGACTCTGATAACCTGCTTCAATCAGGTCAAAACAGCCCAGAAGACTCTGATATCCTGGTTCAATCAGGTCAAAACAGCCCAGAAGACTCTGATATCCTGGTTCAATCAGGTCAAAATAGCCCAGAAGACTCTGATATCCTGGGTCAATCAGGTCAAAACAGACACGTAGCCTCTGATAGCCTGGTTCAAGCATGCCAAAACAGCCAAGTAGACTCTGATAGCCTGGTTAAATCAGGCAAAAACAGACAAGTAGCCTCTGATAGCCTGGTTCAATCAGGCCAAAACAGCCAAGTAGACTCTGATATCCTGGTTCAATCATGCCAAGCCAGTCTGATTCCTTGCCATTACCACAGGGTATTTTCCCCCCACTACCGTGATCAGCAATCACTCCACCCTCTGATCAATGCTCCATCAAATATTGAAATGATCCATTTAAATGGACGGTTTTGCTGTTTAGCACTCCTCCTGATCAGAACCAAGACAATGTAGCTGTATACCAGCAGTGAAATCAGCTGTGTTTTATTTTTTATTTTATTTCACCTTTATTTAACCAGGTAGGCTAGTTGAGAACAAGTTCTCATTTGCAACTGCGACCTGGCCAAGATAAAGCATAGCAGTGTGAACAGACAACACAGAGTTACACATGGAGTAAACAATTAACAAGTCAATAACACAGTAGAAAAAAAGGGGAGTCTATATACATTGTGTGCAAAAGGCATGAGGAGGTAGGCAAATAATTAAAATTTTGCAGATTAATAACACTGGAGTGATAAATGATCAGATGGTCATGTACAGGTAGAGATATTGGTGTGCAAAGAGCAGAAAAGTAAATAAATAAAAACAGTATGGGGATGAAGTAGGTAAAAATGGGTGGGCTATTTACCGATAGACTATGTACAGCTGCAGCGTTCGGTTAGCTGCTCAGATAGCAGATGTTTGAAGTTGGTGAGGGAGATAAAAGTCTCCAACTTCAGCGATTTTTGCAATTCGTTCCAGTCACAGGCAGCAGAGAACTGGAACGAAAGGCGGCCAAATGAGGTGTTGGCTTTAGGGATGATCAGTGAGATACACCTGCTGGAGCGCGTGCTACGGATGGGTGTTGCCATCGTGACCAGTGAACTGAGATAAGGCGGAGCTTTACCTAGCATGGACTTGTAAATGACCTGGAGCCAGTGGGTCTGGCGACGAATATGTAGCGAGGGCCAGCCGACTAGAGCATACAAGTCGCAGTGGTGTGTGGTATAAGGTGCTTTAGTGACAAAACGGATGGCACTGTGATAAACTGCATCCAGTTTGCTGAGTAGAGTGTTGGAAGCAATTTTGTAGATGACATCGCCGAAGTCGAGGATCGGTAGGATAGTCAGTTTTAGTAGGGTAAGTTTGGCGGCGTGAGTAAAGGAGGCTTTGTTGCGGAATAGAAAGCCGACTCTTGATTTGATTTTCGATTGGAGATGTTTGATATGAGTCTGGAAGGAGAGTTTACAGTCTAGCCAGACACCTAGGTACTTATAGATGTCCACATATTCAAGGTCGGAACCATCCAGGGTGGTGATGCTGGTCAGGCGTGCGGGTGCAGGCAGCGAACGGTTGAAAAGCATGCATTTGGTTTTACTGGCGTTTAAGAGCAGTTGGAGGCCACGGAAGGAGTGTTGTATGGCATTGAAGCTCGTTTGGAGGTTAGATAGCACAGTGTCCAAGGACGGGCCGGAAGTATATAGAATGGTGTCGTCTGCGTAGAGGTGGATCAGGGAATCGCCCGCAGCAAGAGCAACATCATTGATATATACAGAGAAAAGAGTCGGCCCGAGGATTGAACCCTGTGGCACCCCCATAGAGACTGCCAGAGGACCGGACAGCATGCCCTCCGATTTGACACTCTGAACTGTGTCTGCAAAGTAATTGGTGAACCAGGCAAGGCAGTCATCCAAAAAACCGAGGCTACTGAGTCTGCAGATAAGAATATGGTGATTGACAGAGTCGAAAGCCTTGGCAAGGTCGATGAAGACGGCTGCACAGTACTGTCTTTTATCGATGGCGGTTATGATATCGTTTAGTACCTTGAGCGTGGCTGAGGTGCACCCGTGACCGGCTCGGAAACCAGATTGCACAGCGGAGAAGGTACGGTGGGATTCGAGATGGTCAGTGACCTGTTTGTTGACTTGGCTTTCGAAGACCTTAGATAGGCAGGGCAGGATGGATATAGGTCTGTAACAGTTTGGGTCCAGGGTGTCTCCCCCTTTGAAGAGGGGGATGACTGCGCCAGCTTTCCAATCCTTGGGATCTCAGACGATATGAAAGAGAGGTTGAACAGGCTGGTAATAGGGGTTGCGACAATGGCGGCGGATAGTTTCAGAAATAGAGGGTCCAGATTGTAACACAATAAGATTTGATCAGAATGTGGATTCAGAAAGAGAATGATCTGTTGTAGTGTCAGTGGGAGGAAAGGCATGTTTTTTTCAGTAAGATACATCTGTTCGTGACAGCTGCCACAGTTGGCTGCTCTATGTGAGTGTTTCTCATAACAAGTTGGCAATTGCAAATTAACTCTCATCTTAATATCTAGAAGTCTAGGCTGTTCTCTCTGTCTCTCTTTGTCTCGCTCTTTGTGTCTCCTCTCTCTCTCTCTCTCTCTCTGTGTGAAAATATATTTATGTATTATATATACAGTATAAACATATTGTTTTAATAATTAGTATAACGTTGATCTTAATTATCTTAACCCACAATGGCATTTAAAGACTGCAAAGCTGGCAGTCAGTTGGTTAGTTGTTTTGAGTTTGAAATGCCAGGTGTTGAGTTTGAAATGCCAGGTGTTGAGTTGAGAAGTCAAAAAGCGGAGACAGTGGAGATGGCAGAGGTGTGTGGTGATGACAGAGGTGTGTGTGGTGATGACAGAGGTGTGCGGTGATGACAGAGGTGTGTGTGGTGATGACAGAGGTGTGCGGTGATGACAGAGGTGTGTGTGGTGATGACAGAGGTGTGTGTGGTGATGACAGAGGTGTGCGGTGATGACAGGTGTGTGGTGATGACAGAGGTGTGTGGTGATGACAGAGGTGTGCGGTGATGACAGAGGTGTGCGGTGATGACAGAGGTGTGTGTGGTGATGACAGAGGTGTGTGTGGTGATGACAGAGGTGTGTGTGGTGATGACAGAGGTGTGTGTGGTGATGACAGAGGTGTGTGTGGTGATGACAGAGGTGTGCGGTGATGACAGAGGTGTGTGTGGTGATGACAGAGGTGTGTGTGGTGATGACAGAGGTGTGTGGTGATGACAGAGGTGTCTGGTGATGAAAGAGGTGTGTGGTGATGACAGAGGTGTGTGGTGATGACAGAGGTGTGCGGTGATGACAGAGGTGTGTGTGGTGATGACAGAGGTGTGTGTGGTGATGACAGAGGTGTGTGGTGATGACAGAGGTGTGCGGTGATGACAGAGGTGTGTGGTGATGACAGAGGCGTGCGGTGATGACAGAGGCGTGCGGTGATGACAGAGGTGTGCGGTGATGACAGAGGTGTGCAGTGATGACAGAGGTGTGTGGTGATGACAGAGGTGTGCGGTGATGACAGAGGCTTGGTGTAGGACTATACCATCCTACTCTGGACTACTGATGAGTGGTGGGCTTTCTGGGCCAACAGCTGCCAGGGCATCACCCAAGCAGGTAGAACTGGTATTGGGGGAGTAGTTACAAAGTCAAGTACTCTATAGGTAAGTTACATGTAATGTAGTAAAACTACTACTATAATAATATAGAAATGACATAATACTATGTTTATGTGCATTCTTGGCTGAAGATGAATCAAACCTGAAGATGAATCAAACCTGCAAACCTGCAGTGAATCACACTTCCGACAGAGATGGCCGCCTCGCTTCGCGTTCCTAGGAAACTATGCAGTTTTTTGTTTTTTTACGTGTTATTTCTTACACTAGTACCCCAGGTCATCTTAGGTTTCATTACATACAGCCGAGAAGAACTACTGAATATAAGATCAGCGTCAACTCACCATCAGTACGACCAAGAATATGTTTTTCGCGATGCGGATCCTGTGTTCTGCCTTACAACCAGTGTAACGGAGTGGATCACATGCAGCGACCAAAAAAAAAAAACGACTCAGAAAAAGAGGGAAACGAAGCGGGCTTCTGGTCAGACTCCGGAGACGGGCACATCGTGCACCACTCCCTAGCATTCTTCTTGCCAATGTCCAGTCTCTTGACAACAAGGTTGATGAAATCCGAGCAAGGGTAGCATTCCAGAGGGACATCAGAGACTGTAACGTTCTCTGCTTCACGGAAACATGGCTAACTGGAGAGACGCAATCCGAAGCGGTGCAGCCAGCGGGTTTCTCCACGCATCGCGCCGACAGAAACAAACATCTTTCTGGTAAGAAGACGGGCGGGGGTGTATGCCTTATGGCCAACGTGACATGGTGTGATGAAAGAAACATACAGGAACTCAAATCCTTCTGTTCACCTGATTTAGAATTCCTCACAATCAAATGTAGACCGCATTATCTACCAAGAGAATTCTCTTCGATTATAATCACAGCCGTATATATCCCCCCAAGCAGACACATCGATGGCTCTGAACGAACTTTATTTAACTCTCTGCAAACTGGAAACGATTTATCCGGAGGCTGCATTCATTGTAGCTGGGGATTTTAACAAGGCTAATCTGAAAACAAGACTCCCTAAATTTTATCAGCATATCGATTGCGCAACCAGGGGTGGAAAGACCCTGGATCATTGTTACTCTAACTTCCGCGACGCATATAAGGCCCTGCCCCGCCCCCCTTTTGGAAAAGCTGACCACGACTCCATTTTGTTGATCCCTGCCTACAGACAGAAACTAAAACAAGAAGCTCCCACACTGAGGTCTGTCCAACGCTGGTCCAACCAAGCTGACTCCACACTCCAAGACTGCTTCCATCACGTGGACTGGGAGATGTTTCGTATTGCGTCAGACAACAACATTGACGAATACGCTGATACGGTGTGCGAGTTCATTAGAACGTGCGTTGAAGATGTCGTTCCCATAGCAACGATTAAAACATTCCCTAACCAGAAACCGTGGATTGATGGCAGCATTCGTGTGAAACTGAAGGCACGAACCACTGCTTTTAATCAGGGCAAGGTGTCTGGTAACATGACTGAATACAAACAGTGCAGCTATTCCCTCCGCAAGGCTATCAAACAAGCTAAGCGCCAGTACAGAGACAAAGTAGAATCTCAATTCAACGGCTCAGACACAAGAGGCATGTGGCATGTGGCAGTCAATCACGGACTACAGGAAGAAACCCAGCCCAGTCACGGACCAGGATGTCTTGCTCCCAGGCAGACTAAATAACTTTTTTGCCCGCTTTGAGGACAATACAGTGCCACTGACACGGCCTGCAACGGAAACATGCGGTCTCTCCTTCACTGCAGCCGAAGTGAGTAAGACATTTAAACGTGTTAACCCTCGCAAGGCTGCAGGCCCAGACGGCATCCCCAGCCGCGCCCTCAGAGCATGCGCAGACCAGCTGGCCGGTGTGTTTACGGACATATTCAATCAATCCCTATACCAGTCTGCTGTTCCCACATGCTTCAAGAGGGCCACCATTGTTCCTGTTCCCAAGAAAGCTAAGGTAACTGAGCTAAACGACTACCGCTCCTTAGCACTCACATCCGTCACCATGAAGTGCTTTGAGAGACTAGTCAAGGACCATATCACCTCCACCCTACCTGACACCCTTGACCCACTCCAATTTGCTTACCGCCCAAATAGGTCCACAGACGATGCAATCTCAACCACACTGCACACTGCCCTAACCCATCTGGACAAGAGGAATACCTATGTGAGAATGCTGTTCATCGACTACAGCTCGGCATTCAACACCATAGTACCCTCCAAGCTCGTCATCAAGCTCGAGACCCTGGGTCTCGACCCCGCCCTGTGCAACTGGGTACTGGACTTCCTGACGGGCCGCCCCCAGGTGGTGAGGGTAGGCAACAACATCTCCCCCCGCTGATCCTCAACACTGGGGCCCCACAAGGGTGCGTTCTGAGCCCTCTCCTGTACTCCCTGTTCACCCACGACTGCGTGGCCACGCACGCCTCCAACTCAATCATCAAGTTTGCGGACGACACAACAGTGGTAGGCTTGATTACCAACAACGACGAGACAGCCTACAGGGAGGAGGTGAGGGCCCTCGGAGTGTGGTGTCAGGAAAATAACCTCACACTCAACGTCAACAAAACTAAGGAGATGATTGTGGACTTCAGGAAACAGCAGAGGGAACACCCCCATCCACATCGATGGAACAGTAGTGGAGAGGGTAGCAAGTTTTAAGTTCCTCGGCATACACATCACAGACAAACTGAATTGGTCCACTCACACAGACAGCATCGTGAGGAAGGCGCAGCAGCGCCTCTTCAACCTCAGGAGGCTGAAGAAATTCGGCTTGTCACCAAAAGCACTCACAAACTTCTACAGATGCACAATCGAGAGCATCCTGGCGGGCTGTATCACCGCCTGGTATGGCAACTGCACCGCCCTCAACCGTAAGGCTCTCCAGAGGGTAGTGAGGTCTGCACAACGCATCACCGCATCATCAGCAAACTACCTGCCCTCCAGGACACCTACACCACCCGATGCTACAGGAAGGCCATAAAGATCATCAAGGACATCAACCACCCGAGCCACTGCCTGTTCACCCCGCTGTCATCCAGAAGGCGAGGTCAGTACAGGTGCATCAAAGCTGGGACCGAGAGACTGAAAAACAGCTTCTACCTCAAGGCCATCAGACTGTTAAACAGCCACCACTAACATTGAGTGGCTACTGCCAACACACTGTCAATGACACTGACTCTACTCCAGCCACTTTAATCATGGGAATTGATGGGAAATGATGTAAATATATCACTAGCCACTTTAAACAATGCTACCTTATATAATGTTACTTACCCTACATTGTTCATCTCATATGCATACGTTGATACTGTACTCTATATCATCGACTGCATCCTTATGTAATACATGTATCACTAGCCACTTTAACTATGCCACTTGGTTTACATACTTATCTCATATGTATATACTGTACTCGATATCATCTACTGTATCTTGCCTATGCTGCTCTGTACCATCACTCATTCATATATCCTTATGTACATATTCTTTATCCCCTTACACTGTGTATAAGACAGTAGTTTTTTTGGAAATTGTTAGTTAGATTACTTGTTCGTTATTACTGCATTGTCGGAACTAGAAGCACAAGCATTTCGCTACACTCGCATTAACATCTGCTAACCATGTGTATGTGACAAATACAATTTGATTTGATTTGATTTGATTTGATTTGGGATGAGGAACATAAATAACATGGCTCATTCTTTCCCCAACAAAAACATTATCTTTTTTAGGTAAAGAAGTATAAACCAAATAATATACTAGCTTACGTATAATGCTTTATATACAGTAAGTGTGCCTCACAGAAAGTGTTGCAGAAATAGTCATGGTTTTATTTTATTTCACTGTGGGGCCAATCTGAAATGTGTGTGTATTTTGCTTATTCATCACAGCACTTCACTCAGTCTCAGCTGGATTAGATCTCATATTTGATTCTGTCTGGAGGTGCTGAGTGCTGTCGTCAGAAGCTATTCACAAGGAAAGCTTTTTTCTTGTCAAGTGGGCATCACGTAAGGTGTTCCTATCTCCATTAGGTAGACCGGTTTTTTGGGAGGGATACAAATGTAAGGGTTAGACATGACGAGACCTGACGCTCTCATAATGTTTATTCTGCTGCTGCAAGAAAGAAAAAATACTGATGAATGAAAGATGTCTTCTTTGTGTGAGATTGTGAACCTACGCTCTTTTTCAGAGGCTAGACAGGAACTCATGCCTTCCCAGCAAAGGCATCTATATTTCCAGAAAGGCTGTTACTGACGACAAGAGCAGGGCTGTTCAAGGCTGTTTTATTCCCCTAGAGCAGGGCTGTTCAAGGCTGTTTTATTCCCCTAGAGCAGGGCTGTTCAAGGCTGTTTTATTCCCCTAGAGCAGGGCTGTTCAAGGCTGTTTTATTCCCCTAGAGCAGGGCTGTTCAAGGCTGTTTTATTCCCCTAGAGCAGGGCTGTTCAAGGCTGTTTTATTCCCCTAGAGCAGGGCTGTTCAAGGCTGTTTTATTCCCCTAGAGCAGGGCTGTTCAAGGCTGTTTTATTCCCCTAGAGCAGGGCTGTTCAAGGCTGTTTTATTCCCTAGAGCAGGGCTGTTCAAGGCTGTTTTATTCCCCTACAGCAGGGCTGTTCAAGGCTGTTTTATTCCCCTAGAGCAGGGCTGTTCAAGGCTGTTTTATTCCCCTAGAGCAGGGCTGTTCAAGGCTGTTTTATTCCCCTAGAGCAGGGCTGTTCAAGGCTGTTTTATTCCCCTAGAGCAGGAATGTTCAATGTCGGTCCTGGAGGGACAAAATACTGGTTCAGACCTGGGAAACCAGGTGAGTGCAATTAATAACTACCAGGTAGAAACAAGAAACGGAAGTGTTTTGGACGTAGTTGAACAGCCCTGTCCTAGAAGCTGGAAGCAGCAAAGGGTCAGCTGCAGAGCAGTGTCCCTGGGGCAGGTTAGGGGTTCAGTGTCTTGTTGCAGTGTCCCTGGGGCAGGTTAGGGGTTCAGTGTCTTGCTGCAGAGCAGAGCCCCTGGGGCTAGTTAGGAGTTCAGTGTCTTGCTGCAGAGCAGTGCCGCTGGGGCAGGTTAGGGGTTCAGTGTCTTGCTGCAGTTTCCCTGGGGCAGGATAGGGGTTCAGTGTCTTGCTGCAGAGCAGTGCCGCTGGGGCAGGTTAGGGGTTCAGTGTCTTGCTGCAGAGCAGTGCCGCTGGGGCAGGTTAGGGTTCAGTGTCTTGCTGCAGAGCAGTGCCGCTGGGGCAGGTTAGGGGTTCAGTGTCTTGCTGCAGAGCAGAGCCCCTGGGGCAGGTTAGGGGTTCAGTGTCTTGCTGCAGAGCAGTGCCGCTGGGGCAGGATAGGGGTTCAGTGTCTTGCTGCAGTTTCCCTGGGGCAGGATAGGGGTTCAGTGTCTTGCTGCAGCTGGGGCAGGATAGGGGCAGTGTCTTGCTGCCTCCCTGGGGCAGGATAGGGGTTCAGTGTCTTGCTGCAGTTTCCCTGGGGCAGGATAGGGTTCAGTGTCTTGCTGCAGTTTCCCTGGGGCAGGATAGGGGTTCAGTGTCTTGCTGCAGTTTCCCTGGGGCAGGATAGGGGTTCAGTGTCTTGCTGCAGTTTCCCTGGGGCAGGATAGGGGTTCAGTGTCTTGCTGCAGTTTCCCTGGGGCAGGATAGGGGTTCAGTGTCTTGCTGCAGTTTCCCTGGGGCAGGATAGGGGTTCAGTGTCTTGCTGAACAAGATTTCAGTTTTCTGGACGATTTCACATTTGGTTATTGATGTTTGTTCCCCATGAGACACTGTAGACGTGGAAGCCTATTTCCCTTCTTCAAAATCCCAAGAATGAATCTAAAATAACTAAAGAAATCTGTAATAAACGTTGACGTTTTGGCCAAGGATGTTGTAGTTTAATTTTACATCTAACTAAGGTATTTGGTGCAGTATTTCTCAAGTAATAAAATGCACAACGTGATGTCTTGTGTAAAAAGTCAGAGCTTCTGGGCAGACCTGTCTCACTGTCAATGCTATTGGATAGAGAGCAATCTCCACAGCTGTTCACCCCCTGTTAATGGGCAAATGGACATTGTCAAATCATAACCCAACCTTCATTTACCCAGTGTGATGCACAGATGTTACAAACTCTGTTGTAGACAAAACTGACTTTACGACCAAAACTATTCTATTTACACTTTGTAGTCAATTTTGACACTAGAATAATTGTTCCTGACTCATATTGATGCCTCAAAAGGATGAGTTGCCTTTTAAAAGGCAGTCGCTCTTTAATCCACAGTTGTTGATGTTTTTTTTGAGGGGGGGGGGGCTATTCATCTTCTGTGGCTAAATGATGCTCTCTGGTGTATTTTATACTCCTGTGGCTGGATCTACGGGCTTGGGCTTCAGCCCCGAGAAGCCCCTGCATTCAGCCCCGAGAAGCCCCTGCATTCAGCCCCGAGAAGCCCCTGCATTCGGCCCCGAGAAGCCCCTGCATTCAGCCCCAAGAAGCCCCTGCATTCGGCCCCGAGAAGCCCCTGCATTCATCCCCGAGAAGCCCCTGCATTCAGCCCCGAGAAGCCCCTGCATTAAACCGGCCCTGACTGAAAGTATTCAGTGCAATATCTCAACCTTTCAAGACATATTTGCTGTCATCTCTAAAAATCCTTGAATGAGGTTATTTAAGCCTGTTTCAGAGAGAAAACCGAGTTGATTTGAAAGCTGAAAGCAACCTTCAATTGAATAAAGACAACAGTATGAGAATGTGTGTACTGAAATCCTCCCACACATCCACACACACTGACAGCTAGAAAATGCCCACTGGTCTTTAACCTTTCAGCATCATGCACTGTACAATTTCAGCCTAAAGCAGTTGAACAAGATATTCATATCAGTACAACATAGAATCAATCTAAAATAACCATTTCACTGCCACAAGCTCCAGAACAACATGAAAACATGGGTTCATATTGTTTTCTTTCAAAAGGTTCACCTTGAGTGCCAGGTGGGCAGAGTTTGCACTTTTGGACTTTTCTATTGTATCCATTGTGCTGGGAAAGCTCAAGCAAACACAACTACTATTTTAACCCTTGTCTGAAAACCAGGATTGTGTTCATTAGGGCACACAACAGAATTTTAAAAAAATCGATTAAAAAAATAAAATAAGAGTGTTTCTCATTGGACAAGTCCACGTAGTCCCCGTTTCAGTCCGTTCTCTTCCAATTAGTGCCTAATGAACACAACCCAGGCCTGAACACCAGGGGATGCTCCAGAAAGTCACTTACTGCAGAAGAGGAAGTAGGATGCGGAGCCGGCCAGCAGGCTGGGATTCCTGGCCAGAGAGCTGACCAGACCACAGATCCCTCCCAACACCACCAGCAACAGACTGAGAGGCAGCAGGGTGACTATGACCTTGTGGGAGTCTGCAGGGAGACCCAGAATGCAAAGCAGGGTTACTGTGAGCTGGAGAAATACACTGTACATGGTCTTCTCACAAAAACATTTCTGCATGGTGTGTGTGTGTGAGCAGGTCAGTTTCTAGCGTTTTGGGGACCATAAGCGATATTTGGTTGGGGGGACCCACCACCTCACAGTAATTCCTCCCCACCTCACGGTAATGCCCCAACCCACCTCAAGGTAATGCCCCCACTTCACGGTAATGCCCCCCACCTCACAGTAATGCCCCCCACCTCAAGGTAATGCTCCCCACCTCAAGGTAATGCCCCCACCTCACGGTAATGCCCCCCCACCTCATGGGCAAAAAAAGGTCATGCCCCCCTTCTTGGTGGCCGAGAGAATGATTTGCAGCTTTGAAGTTAATGTCTTGCAATTCTACACATTTTGCATAGAGAAATGTTATTTCGCATGGGCTAATTAAGTGACTGTCAATGATTGACGTAACAAGAGGAAAACTGCAGATGCACTAACAAACTTCAAAATTGTATTATACTATTCTAACTCTCAACATTACGTTGAGACCCAGGCTGACTTACTAAATCGGGTTGTGGGCCCCCTATTTGTCACTTATGTCGCTTATGCCTAGAAACATCACTGTGTGCTTGAGGGTGTGTGTGGGGGGCATTCAGACCCCGTGACTTTTTCCACATTTTGTTACGTTACAGCCTTATTTTAAAATGGATTAAATGATTTGTTTCCCATCATCAATCTACACACAATACCCCATAATGACAAAGAGAAAACAGGTTTTCAGAAATGTTTGCAAATGTATTATTTACATAAGTATTCAGACCCTTTGCTATGAGACTCAAAATTGAGCTCAGGTGCATCCTGTTCCCATTGATCATCCTTGAGATGTTTCTACAACTTGATTGGAGTCCACCTGTGTTAAATTAAATTGATTGGACAGGATTTGGAAAGGCACACACACGTTTATATAAGGTCCCACAGTTGACAGTGCATGTCAGAGCAAAAACCAAGCCATGCGGTTGAAGGAATTGTCTGTAGAGCTCTGAGACAGGATTGTGTCGAGGCACAGATCTGGGGAAGGGTACCTAAACATTTCTGCAGCATTGAAGGTCCACAAGAACACAGTGGCCTCCATCATTCTTAAATGAAAGAAGTTTGGAACCACCAAGACTCTTCCTAGAGCTGGAAACCTGGAAACCTTGTGGAAGGCTACCCGAAACGTTTGACCCACGTTAAACAATTTAAAGGCAATGCTATCAAATACAAATTGAGTGTATGTAAAATTTGTACTAGGATTAAATGTCAGGAATTGTTAAAAACTGAGTTTAAATGTAGTTGGCTAAGGTGTATGTAAACTTCCAACTTCAACTGTACGTGCTTAGTAATGAACCTTATAATTTTATGGGGTCTATATTGTATTGTTAAAGTGGAGTGCAATAATGTTGAGTCACTTTGTAAACATTGAGCCCATCGTACAGACTCAACAACCTGTGCTGTTTTGTGTGGGTGTGACAGAGCTAGAACTAACTACAGCTGTGCCCTACATGGTGTAAAGAACTGAAGTAAAAATACTTGAATTACTACTTAAGTCGTTTTTGGGGTATCTGTACTTTACTATTTATATTTTTGACTACTTTTACTTTTACTCCACTACATTCCTAAAGAAAATAATGTACTTTTTACTCGATGCTTTTTCCCAGAAAACCAAAAGTACTCGTTACATTTTGAATACTTAGCAGGACAGCAAAATGGACAAATTCACACACTTATCAAGAGTCATCTCTACTGCCTCTGATCTGACAGACTCACTAAACACACATGCTTTATTTGTAAATGATGTCTGAGTGTTGGTGTGTGCCCCTGGCTATCTGTAAATGATGTCTGAGTGTTGGTGTGTGCCCCTGGCTATCTGTAAATGATGTCTGAGTGTTGGTGTGTGCCCCTGGCTATCTGTAAATGATGTCTGAGTGTTGGTGTGTGCCCCTGGCTATCTGTAAATGATGTCTGAGTGTTGGTGTGTGCCCCTGGCTATCTGTAAATGATGTCTGAGTGTTGGTGTGTGCCCCTGGCTATCTGTAAATGATGTCTGAGTGTTGGTGTGTGCCCCTGGCTATCTGTAAATGATGTCTGAGTGTTGGAGTGTGCCCCTGGCTATCTGTAAATGATGTCTGAGTGTTGGAGTGTGCCCCTGGCTATCTGTAAATGATGTCTGAGTGTTGGTGTGTGCCCCTGGCTATCTGTAAATGATGTCTGAGTGTTGGTGTGTGCCCCTGGCTATCTGTAAATGATGTCTGAGTGTTGGTGTGTGCCCCTGGCTATCTGTAAATGATGTCTGAGTGTTGGTGTGTGCCCCTGGCTATCTGTAAATGATGTCTGAGTGTTGGTGTGTGCCCCTGGCTATCTGTAAATGATGTCTGAGTGTTGGTGTGTGCCCCTTGCTATCTGTAAATGATGTCTGAGTGTTGGTGTGTGCCCCTGGCTATCTGTAAATGATGTCTGAGTGTTGGTGTGTGCCCCTGGCTATCTGTAAATGATGTCTGAGTGTTGGAGTGTGCCCCTGGCTATCTGTAAATGATGTCTGAGTGTTGGATTGTGCCCCTGGCTATCTGTAAATGATGTCTGAGTGTTGGAGTGTGCCCCTGGCTATCTGTAAATGATGTCTGAGTGTTGGAGTGTGCCCCTGGCTATCTGTAAATGATGTCTGAGTGTTGGAGTGTGCCCCTGGCTATCTGTAAATGATGTCCTGAGTGTTGGTGTGTGCCCCTGGCTATCTGTAAATGATGTCTGAGTGTTGGAATGTGCCCCTGGCTATCTGTAAATGATGTCTGAGTGTTGGAGTGTGCCCCTGGCTATCTGTAAATGATGTCTGAGTGTTGGTGTGTGCCCCTGGCTATCTGTAAATGATGTCTGAGTGTTGGTGTGTGCCCCTGGCTATCTGTAAATGATGTCTGAGTGTTGAGTGCTATCTGTAAATGATGTCTGAGTGTTGGTGCCCCTGGCTATCTGTAAATGATGTCTGAGTGTTGGTGTGTGCCCCTGGCTATCTGTAAATGATGTCTGAGTGTTGGTGTGTGCCCCTGGCTATCTGTAAATGATGTCTGAGTGTTGGAGTGTGCCCCTGGCTATCTGTAAATGATGTCTGAGTGTTGGAGTGTGCCCCTGGCTATCTGTAAATGATGTCTGAGTGTTGGTGTGTGCCCCTGGCTATCTGTAAATGATGTCTGAGTGTTGGTGTGTGCCCCTGGCTATCTGTAAATGATGTCTGAGTGTTGGAGTGTGCCCCTGGCTATCTGTAAATGATGTCTGAGTGTTGGTGTGCCCCTGGCTATCCCTGGCTATCTGTAAATGATGTCTGAGTGTTGGTGTGTGCCCTGGCTATCTGTAAATGATGTCTGAGTGTTGGTGTGTGCCCCTGGCTATCTGTAAATGATGTCTGAGTGTTGGTGTGTGCCCCTGGCTATCTGTAAATGATGTCTGAGTGTTGGTGTGTGCCCCTGGCTATCTGTAAATGATGTCTGAGTGTTGGTGTGTGCCCCTATCTGTAAATGATGTCTGAGTGTTGGTGTGTGCCCCTGGCTATCTGTAAATGATGTCTGAGTGTTGGTGTGTGCCCCTGGCTATCTGTAAATGATGTCTGAGTGTTGGAGTGTGCCCCTGGCTATCTGTAAATGATGTCTGAGTGTTGGAGTGTGCCCCTGGCTATCTGTAAATGATGTCTGAGTGTTGGAGTGTGCCCCTGGCTATCTGTAAATGATGTCTGAGTGTTGGAGTGTGCCCTGGCTATCTGTAAATGATGTCTGAGTGTTGGAGTGTGCCCCTGGCTATCTGTAAATGATGTGGCTATCTGAGTGTCTGTGAATGTGCCCTGGCTATCTGTAAATGATGTCTGAGTGTTGGAGTGTGCCCCTGGCTATCTGTAAATGATGTCTGAGTGTTGGTGTGTGCCCCTGGCTATCTGTAAATGATGTCTGAGTGTTGGTGTGTGCCCCTGGCTATCTGTAAATGATGTCTGAGTGTCTGTAAATGTGTCTGAGTGTTGTGTGCCCCTGGCTATCTGTAAATGATGTCTGAGTGTTGGTGTGTGCCCCTGGCTATCTGTAAATGATGTCTGAGTGTTGGTGTGTGCCCCTGGCTATCTGTAAATGATGTCTGAGTGTTGGTGTGTGCCCCTGGCTATCTGTAAATGATGTCTGAGTGTTGGTGTGTGCCCCTGGCTATCTGTAAATGATGTCTGAGTGTTGGAGTGTGCCCCTGGCTATCTGTAAATGATGTCTGAGTGTTGAGTGTGTGCTATCTGTAAATGATGTGTGTGTGTGCCCCTGGCTATCTGTAAATGATGTCTGAGTGTTGGTGTGTGCCCCTGGCTATCTGTAAATGATGTCTGAGTGTTGGTGTGTGCCCCTGGCTATCTGTAAATGATGTCTGAGTGTTGGTGTGTGCCCCTGGCTATCTGTAAATGATGTCTGAGTGTTGGTGTGTGCCCCTGGCTATCTGTAAATGATGTCTGAGTGTTGGTGTGTGCCCCTGGCTATCTGTAAATGATGTGCCCCTGGCTATCTGTAAATGATGTCTGAGTGTTGTGCCCCTGGCTATCTGTAAATGATGTCTGAGTGTTGGTGTGTGCCCCTGGCTATCTGTAAATGATGTCTGAGTGTTGGTGTGTGCCCCTGGCTATCTGTAAATGATGTCTGAGTGTTGGAATGTGCCCCTGGCTATCTGTAAATGATGTCTGAGTGTTGGAGTGTGCCCTGGCTATCTGTAAATGATGTCTGAGTGTTGGAGTGTGCCCCTGGCTATCTGTAAATGATGTCTGAGTGTTGGTGTGTGCCCCTGGCTATCTGTAAATGATGTCTGAGTGTTGGTGTGTGCCCCTGGCTATCTGTAAATGATGTCTGAGTGTTGGTGTGTGCCCCTGGCTATCTGTAAATGATGTCTGAGTGTTGGAGTGTGCCCCTGGCTATCTGTAAATGATGTCTGAGTGTTGGAGTGTGCCCCTGGCTATCTGTAAATGATGTCTGAGTGTTGGTGTGTGCCCCTGGCTATCTGTAAATGATGTCTGAGTGTTGGTGTGTGCCCCTGGCTATCTGTAAATGATGTCTGAGTGTTGGAATGTGCCCTGGCTATCTGTAAATGATGTCTGAGTGTTGGAGTGTGCCCCTGGCTATCTGTAAATGATGTCTGAGTGTTGGAGTGTGCCCCTGGCTATCTGTAAATGATGTCTGAGTGTTGGTGTGTGCCCCTGGCTATCTTTAAATGATGTCTGAGTGTTGGTGTGTGCCCCTGGCTATCTGTAAATGATGTCTGAGTGTTGGTGTGTGCCCTGGCTATCTGTAAATGATGTCTGAGTGTTGGTGTGTGCCCCTGGCTATCTGTAAATGATGTCTGAGTGTTGGTGTGTGCCCCTGGCTATCTGTAAATGATGTCTGAGTGTTGGTGTGTGCCCCTGGCTATCTGTAAATGATGTCTGAGTGTTGGTGTGTGCCCCTGGCTATCTGTAAATGATGTCTGAGTGTTGGTGTGTGCCCCTGGCTATCTGTAAATGATGTCTGAGTGTTGGTGTGTGCCCCTGGCTATCTGTAAATGATGTCTGAGTGTTGGTGTGTGCCCCTGGCTATCTGTAAATGATGTCTGAGTGTTGGTGTGTGCCCCTGGCTATCTGTAAATGATGTCTGAGTGTTGGAGTGTGCCCCTGGCTATCTGTAAATGATGTCTGAGTGTTGGAGTGTGCCCTGGCTATCTGTAAATGATGTCTGAGTGTTGGTGTGTGCCCCTGGCTATCTGTAAATGATGTCTGAGTGTTGGTGTGTGCCCCTGGCTATCTGTAAATGATGTCTGAGTGTTGGTGTGTGCCCCTGGCTATCTGTAAATGATGTCTGAGTGTTGATGTGTGCCCCTGGCTATCTGTAAATGATGTCTGAGTGTTGGAGTGTGCCCCTTGCTATCTGTAAATGATGTCTGAGTGTTGGTGTGTGCCCCTGGCTATCTGTAAATGATGTCTGAGTGTTGGTGTGTGCCCCTGGCTATCTGTAAATGATGTCTGAGTGTTGGTGTGTGTCCCTGGCTATCTGTAAATGATGTCTGAGTGTTGGTGTGTGCCCCTGGCTATCTGTAAATGATGTCCGAGTGTTGGTGTGTGCCCCTGGCTATCTGTAAATGATGTCTGAGTGTTGGAGTGTGCCCCTGGCTATCTGTAAATGATGTCTGAGTGTTGGAGTGTGCCCCTGGCTATCTGTAAATGATGTCTGAGTGTTGGAGTGTGCCCCTGGCTATCTGTAAATGATGTCCGAGTGTTGGTGTGTGCCCCTGGCTATCTGTAAATGATGTCCGAGTGTTGGTGTGTGCCCCTGGCTATCTGTAAATGATGTCTGAGTGTTGGAGTGTGCCCCTGGCTATCTGTAAATGATGTCTGAGTGTTGGAGTGTGCCCCTGGCTATCTGTAAATGATGTCTGAGTGTTGGAGTGTGCCCCTGGCTATCTGTAAATGATGTCCGAGTGTTGGTGTGTGCCCCTGGCTATCTGTAAATGATGTCTGAGTGTTGGTGTGTGCCCCTTGCTATCTGTAAATGATGTCTGAGTGTTGGTGTGTGCCCCTGGCTATCTGTAAATGATGTCTGAGTGTTGGTGTGTGCCCCTGGCTATCTGTAAATGATGTCTGAGTGTTGGTGTGTGCCCCTGGCTATCTGTAAATGATGTCTGAGTGTTGGTGTGTGCCCCTGGCTATCTGTAAATGATGTCTGAGTGTTGGTGTGTGCCCCTGGCTATCTGTAAATGATGTCTGAGTGTTGGTGTGTGCCCCTGGCTATCTGTAAATGATGTCTGAGTGTTGGTGTGTGCCCCTGGCTATCTGTAAATGATGTCTGAGTGTTGGTGTGTGCCCCTGGCTATCTGTAAATGATGTCTGAGTGTTGGTGTGTGCCCCTGGCTATCTGTAAATGATGTCTGAGTGTTGGTGTGTGCCCCTGGCTATCTGTAAATGATGTCTGAGTGTTGGAGTGTGCCCCTGGCTATCTGTAAATGATGTCTGAGTGTTGGAGTGTGCCCCTGGCTATCTGTAAATGATGTCTGAGTGTTGGAGTGTGCCCCTGGCTATCTGTAAATGATGTCTGAGTGTTGGAGTGTGCCCCTGGCTATCTGTAAATGATGTCTGAGTGTTGGTGTGTGCCCCTGGCTATCTGTAAATGATGTCTGAGTGTTGGTGTGTGCCCCTGGCTATCTGTAAATGATGTCTGAGTGTTGGTGTGTGCCCCTGGCTATCTGTAAATGATGTCTGAGTGTTGGAGTGTGCCCCTTGCTATCTGTAAATGATGTCTGAGTGTTGGTGTGTGCCCCTGGCTATCTGTAAATGATGTCTGAGTGTTGGTGTGTGCCCCTGGCTATCTGTAAATGATGTCTGAGTGTTGGTGTGTGCCCCTGGCTATCTGTAAATGATGTCTGAGTGTTGGTGTGTGCCCCTGGCTATCTGTAAATGATGAGTGTTGGTGTGTGCCCCTGGCTATCTGTAAATGATGTCTGAGTGTTGGAATGTGCCCCTGGCTATCTGTAAATGATGTCTGAGTGTTGGAGTGTGCCCCTGGCTATCTGTAAATGATGTCTGAGTGTTGGAGTGTGCCCCTGGCTATCTGTAAATGATGTCTGAGTGTTGGTGTGTGCCCCTGGCTATCTGTAAATGATGTCTGAGTGTTGGTGTGTGCCCCTTGCTATCTGTAAATGATGTCTGAGTGTTGGTGTGTGCCCCTGGCTATCTGTAAATGATGTCTGAGTGTTGGAGTGTGCCCCTGGCTATCTGTAAATGATGTCTGAGTGTTGGAGTGTGCCCCTGGCTATCTGTAAATGATGTCTGAGTGTTGGTGTGTGCCCCTGGCTATCTGTAAATGATGTCTGAGTGTTGGTGTGTGCCCCTGGCTATCTGTAAATGATGTCTGAGTGTTGGTGTGTGCCCCTGGCTATCTGTAAATGATGTCTGAGTGTTGGTGTGTGCCCCTGGCTATCTGTAAATGATGTCTGAGTGTTGGTGTGTGCCCCTGGCTATCTGTAAATGATGTCTGAGTGTTGGTGTGTGCCCCTGGCTATCTGTAAATGATGTCTGAGTGTTGGTGTGTGCCCCTGGCTATCTGTAAATGATGTCTGAAGTGTGCCCCTGGCTATCTGTAAATGATGTCTGAGTGTTGGTGTGTGCCCCTGGCTATCTGTAAATGATGTCTGAGTGTTGGTGTGTGCCCCTGGCTATCTGTAAATGATGTCTGAGTGTTGGTGTGTGCCCCTGGCTATCTGTAAATGATGTCTGAGTGTTGGTGTGTGCCCCTGGCTATCTGTAAATGATGTCTGAGTGTTGGTGTGTGCCCCTGGCTATCTGTAAATGATGTCTGAGTGTTGGTGTGTGCCCCTGGCTATCTGTAAATGATGTCTGAGTGTTGGTGTGTGCCCCTGGCTATCTGTAAATGATGTCTGAGTGTTGGTGTGTGCCCCTGGCTATCTGTAAATGATGTCTGAGTGTTGGTGTGTGCCCCTTGCTATCTGAAAATTGAAAAAAAAAACAAGCAAGAAAATGGTGCCGTCTGGTTTGCTTGAAACAAGGAATTTTTTATAATTCATACTTTAACTTTTACTTGGTTGATGTTCTATTAAGGTATCTTTACTTTTACTCAAGTATGACAATTGGTTACTTTTTCCACCACTGTTACTTTTTACCAGGGCTCATGGGTTAACCGTTATGCACTATGTAGGGAATAGGGTGCCATTTGGGACCCAAATATAGTCTTCATGTAGAAGGCGTCGGAGGCCACATAGCAGAGGCCACATACTCACTGATAAGGTGCTTCTCTATGTCAGTTTTGTTGGAGGTATCCACAAAGAAGGACTGGATTGGCCAAGAGGTGGCATTTTTCCCTGTAAAAAGAGCAAACAGAAGATATGTGCTGACCTTTCAGACCGGTAGACGATACGTAAAATGGCATGCATGACTGTACGTCGCTTCGGATAAAAGCTTCTGCTAAATGGCAGATATTGCATAATATGTTGGACAGCTCAGACTGGTAGACATACATGACAATGTTAAAGTACCAGTCAAAAGGTAGGCCTATGACACAACACACTTATGGCTGTGTAACACCTATATGGTTGCTAATATCCGATTACTAAGTGTGTGCCTAACATCGACAGCTGCTTCCCTGCCAGCTCTCCGACAGAACTCTTTACAGGCCATGAATCAACAAATCTATAGCAATGACTTATACTGTTGACACACTGTACTGCAGTAGTGTGGTGTAGCACAGGCGCTCCCTGCGTAATGTGTCACTCCCTATGTTTGCATCCCAAATAGCACCTTATTTCCTATGTAGTGCACTACTTTTGACCAGAGCTCTATGGGAATAGGGTGTGATTTGGGATGCACCCACTGTCTGGAGCAGGAAATATGCTCTAGGCTGACTGAGATGCATTTGAAAAAACAGCCGGAAAGATACAGGTGAGCTATGTGAATAATAATAATACAATTAATATTATGAATAACAATAACAATAACAATCAGATTAATAATAATAACAATAGTAATAATAATAACACGAAAAATAACAACAATAATAATGATAATATTAATAGCAATCATAATGATATTATTATTAATAATAATAATGTATATGCAAAATGTAAATGAGCAGGAGTACAATAAAACAGATGCTTCTAAAGTGCACCTGTTTATTGCAATGTCCTGTGCATGCAAATGTGTCTCGGGTGGGGAAGAGATTAGCTGGCATACAACAGAGATGGCTATGGACCAGCATTGGGTCCATTCTGAAAGGGGTAGCATTTTGAAAGTGAAACTCGATTCAGTTTTTGATGTTGAATTTAAATAAATGTAAATCTAAAATAAAGTGAGGAAAACAAAAATGTGATGAGGTTGAATAAACATTGAAAAGTGATTGGATTTGCAAAAAGTCATTCATTTACGGGAATTTCTTATTTTTTCCATCCAACTTTTAACCTAAAGGACATTCTTAGTTGATGTCACGCTGAATTCACGTTAGTTGACAACTCAACCAAATATACATTAAAATTAGACGTTGAACGGACGTCTGTGGCCAGTGGGTCGTGGAAGCAGGCTGACATTGGTGGTGAAACAGGTAGACTCCGTTGTTTAAATTTGGCATATGTATTTCAAGTTATATGACAAGCTACCAGAAAACACAGCGCAATATTGAACCGCAATATCAAAGTGTGCTAGGCTATAGCATTTAATTTGGGGTGCTTAAAAAAATATACGTGGACATACCTTCACGGATCCTCCAGAGACCGGAATGCGAACTCAGGTCCTCCAAGTCCGACTGGTTCGCCTTGTTCACATCGATGATGTACCAATAGTCGCTGCCAATTGCCACTGCAAGAAAGCTGAAGCTGAGTAAACCTGAAAAGCCAGCCGTGATAACAACCATTCCGTACTTCATTGTCAATTAAACTTCGTTAAAAACAAAACCGTGAGCAATTCAAATGAACGTCATGGTCACAAAGAAATCCGTATCACATAACGTTCTGGGCACCCGAGTTGGAGAAATGCGCAAAGCTCTCCAACATGGTCTTTATTCTTCTCCCCGCCGTGTAGTGCTGACTTGTCAAATTATTCTCGGCAACATCTGGTCAAGAGGGTTCTGTTTTGATATTGTCGAATATAATGGAACGAATAATAAAAGACAACTGCGCTTTGAAATAGTAAATAACGGGAGAGAGAGTAGCCAACCGATGTATAATTAGACACTACTGAGAGGGTCCTTATGTAACCCACTCCTCACTCCTGGGTAAGTACACCAACGCTAGTTCGTAGGAGTAGTGAGAGTAAACATTAGGTCCTATAAGGTAAATGAGCAGGACACCAGGAATACATTTTATAGAAAAAAGCCGGCTTTAGTAGCGATATGAAGATAAATTACCATAGATAAACACTTTATTTTGAGAAACTTTTCTAGCTTCAAACTCAAAATGGAAACTTTCTTTCCAGATGCTGATGAGGACTCAAAACGCACTTATTGTCTCTATCTCATGCAGGTTGACCAGAATGTTCTCATCTGAGAGCTGTCAATCAGAGGGCGGGACTGTCAATGGGAAACCCAATAGAATAATGGAAGGTGCAGTACTACTTGCTCAAATGAAATATAGTAAACTATTACCTTAATATGTACTCAATTTAAGCAATGGGTTACACCTAACGGATAGGGTACTTGTAGCACTGGCTATCACGCTGCAGCCCAGTCCTACTCAAATCTCTTAGAACGTTTTTCATGCGCAGTGGCACTGCTAATAAATGTTGCATTTCAGTAGCGGACCTGTTTTGGAACAGCTGATCCGTTACACCAAACACTCAATGGATGACGAGCTACATTTCGGAACCTTTTAATAATATTGTGACCATTTCTTAGAATGGCCAGTGATAGTAGGCTACTTCTATAACAAGCTCTGTACACAATTATTGTATTGGATTCAATTGTATTCAGCACCCTCTCATGTCCTCTTGTCCCCAATTGACATGGAGTGATCCCTGGGTTGCATGAGGCTCTTGTGCATATCAAGGCTGTAGCCCACTGAGCAAAAGCCTATGCACTAGATTGGGAGCCGACAACAAGTTTCCTAGTCAGGCTACCACCCAGATGTGGGGTTTAGGCTGGGTTTCTGTATAAGCACTTTGTGACATCTGCTGATGTAAAAGGGCTTTATACATACAGTTGAAGTCGGAAGTTTACATACACTTAGGTTGGAGTCATTAAAACTCATTTTCAACAACTCCACAAATTACTTGTTATCAAACTATAGTTTTGGCAAGTCGGTTAGGACATCTACTTTGTGCATGACACAAGTAATTTTTCCAACAATTGTTTACAGACAGATTATTTCACTTATAATTCACTGTATCACAATTCCAGTGGGTCAGAAGTTTACATACACAAAGATGACTGTGCCTTTCAACAGCTTGGAACATTCCAGAAAATGATGCCATGGCTTTAGAAGCTTCTGATGGGCTAATTGACATCATTTGAGTCAATTGGAGGTGTACCTGTGGATGTATTTCAAGGCCTACATTCAAACTCAGTGCCTCTTTGCTTGACATCATGGGAAAATCAAAAGAAATCAGAAATAAAATTTTAGACCTCTGTACACAATTATTGTATTGGATTCAATTGTATTCAGCACCCTCTCATGTCCTCTTGTCCCCAATATTGTCCTAAATATATATATAGTCTGGTTTATCCTTGGGAGCAATTTCCAAACGCCTGAAGGTACCACATTCATCTGTACAAACAATAGTACGCAATTATAAACACCATGGGACCACGCAGCCGTCATACCGCTCAGGAAGGAGACGTGTTCTGTCTCCTGGAGATCAAATCAAATCAAATAAAATAAAATTTTATTTGTCACATACACATGGTTAGCAGATGTTAATGCGAGTGTAGCGAAATGCTTGTGCTTCTAGTTCCGACAATGCAGTAATAACGAACAAGTAATCTAACTAACAATTCCAAAAAAAAAAAAAAAAAAACTACTGTCTTATACACAGTGTAAGGGGATAAAGAATATGTACATAAGGATATATGAATGAGTGATGGTACAGAGCAGCATAGGCAAGATACAGTAGATGATATCGAGTACAGTATATACATATGAGATGAGTATGTAAACCAAGTGGCATAGTTAAAGTGGCTAGTGATACATGTATTACATAAGGATGCAGTCGATGATATAGAGTACAGTATCTACGTATGCATATGAGATGAATAATGTAGGGTAAGTAACATTATATAAGGTAGCATTGTTTAAAGTGGCTAGTGATATATTTACATCATTTCCCATCAATTCCCATTATTAAAGTGGCTGGAGTAGAGTCAGTGTCATTGACAGTGTGTTGGCAGTAGCCACTCAATGTTAGTGGTGGCTGTTTAACAGTCTGATGGCCTTGAGATAGAAGCTGTTTTTCAGTCTCTCGGTCCCAGCTTTGATGCACCTGTACTGACCTCGCCTTCTGGATGACAGCGGGGTGAACAGGCAGTGGCTCGGGTGGTTGATGTCCTTGATGATCTTTATGGCCTTCCTGTAGCATCGGGTGGTGTAGGTGTCCTGGAGGGCAGGTAGTTTGCCCCCGGTGATGCGTTGAACGTACTTTTGATGAACGTACTTTGGTGAGAAATGTATTATTCTGACAGTTCACATTCTTAAAATGAAGTGGTGATCCTGACTGACCTAAAACAGGGATCTTTACTAGGATTAAATGTCAGGAATTGAGTTTAAATGTATTTGGCTAAGGTGTATGTAAACTGCCGACTTCAACTGTACATTTGATTGATAGATACTAAAGTACGGCATAAAGAATAAGAAGGTCAATAGGATGTTTCACTTACCCTTTTAATGAACTTTCAGCGTGGAAATGTGTTCCATTTGATGTTCACAGAAGCGCGGTCCAAACCCTAATCTGCAGAAACATTCTGTTTAATGGAGATTGTAGAGCTCAGGGCCATGATCAAAAAGGAATTACATGGTGTGTGACTCTCAAAGACAAACCTCAACCAAATAACTAAATAACAGTAGCAAGTCTGGTAGCAATTTAAATATAGCCTGCAGATATAATGCTTTGTGACATGGTATAAAGATGAATGAGCATTATGACAAGGCTTATAATTACGCTTTGTCTTCCTGTGTGTCAACCGACTCAAAATGGAAGCTATTCAGTCAGGATTTATTATGAGATGATTGTAAGGGGATCATATGTGCCCATGGTAAGTCTTACAATGCATTATACCCTTTAGGCTTTAACATCAAGTGTTACTACAAGTCCCTGTTGAGTTGGTCAACACGTAATGAATGAAGAAACTCCAATAGCTCCTACAGCGGTCAGTTGTGTCCCAGCAGTGTAGATGTACCAGTACAGCCTTGTTTGATGAACTAGGACACTCTTAGAATAAAGGATTCCAAAGAGGTTCATCGGCTGTCCCCATAGGACAACCCTTTTGGTTCCAGGTAGAACCCCTTTGGTTCCAGATAAAACTATTTTGGGTTCCATGTAGACCGCTCTATGTAAAGGGTTCTACGTGGAACTCAAAGGGTTCCACCTGGAACCAAAAAGGGTTCTTCAAAGGGTTCTCCTATCCTATGGCAGGGGTATTTGAGGTCCAGAGCCTGCAGGTTTTCTGTTCTACCTGGTGATTAATTGCACCCGCCTGTTGTCCCAGGTGTAAATCAGTGTTCTACCTGGTGATTAATTGCACCCACCTGTTGTCCCAGGTGTAAATCAGTGTTCTACCTGGTGATTCATTGCACCCACCTGTTGTCCCAGGTGTAAATCAGTGTTCTACCTGGTGATTCATTGCACCCACCTGTTGTCCCAGGTGTAAATCAGTGTTCTACCTGGTGATTCATTGCACCCACCTGTTGTCCCAGGTGTAAATCAGTGTTCTACCTGGTGATTAATTGCACCCACCTGTTGTCCCAGGTGTAAATCAGTGTTCTACCTGGTGATTCATTGCACCCACCTGTTGTCCCAGGTGTAAATCAGTGTTCTACCTGGTGATTCATTGCACCCACCTGTTGTCCCAGGTGTAAATCAGTGTTCTACCTGGTGATTCATTGCACCCACCTGTTGTCCCAGGTGTAAATCAGTGTTCTACCTGGTGATTCATTGCACCCACCTGTTGTCCCAGGTGTAAATCAGTGTTCTACCTGGTGATTCATTGCACCCACCTGTTGTCCCAGGTGTAAATCAGTGTTCTACCTGGTGATTCATTGCACCCACCTGTTGTCCCAGGTGTAAATCAGTGTTCTACCTGGTGATTCATTGCACCCACCTGTTGTCCCAGGTGTAAATCAGTGTTCTACCTGGTGATTCATTGCACCCACCTGGTGTCCCAGGTGTAAATCAGTCCCTGATTAGAGGGCACCAATAAAGAAAATGCAGTGGAACTGGCTTCGAGGTCCAGAGTTGAGTTGGAGGGTCCTATGGGGACAGCCAAACAACCCTTTTAGGTTCCACCTTTTTCTCGAAGAGAGTACAGCCAATTCAAACTACATTAACAATCAACTGGTGCAGAGCCATGTCAAATCATAACACTCCTAACACAAAATGAACCGGGGTTCAATCCCTGTCTACCTTTTTCTACTGTGTCTTCCATTCTCATCTATATCCCCCTGTAAATCCCCCTCAAATCTGTCTAAGGAGAAAGAAGTCAGCCTTCTCTGAGCCAGAATGTCCCTAGTGCAGCCTGTTAACTGTTTCTGTAGGTTTTAAGCCTTCTCTGAGCCAGAATGGCCCTAGTGCAGCAGCCTGTTAACTGTTTCTGTAGGTTATAAGCCTTCTCTGAGCCAGAATGTCCCTAGTGCAGCAGTCTGTTAACTGTTTCTGTAGGTTATAAGCCTTCTCTGAGCCAGAATGTCCCTAGTGCAGCAGTCTGTTAACTGTTTCTGTAGGTTATAAGCCTTCTCTGAGCCAGAATGTCCCTAGTGCAGCCTGTTAACTGTTTCTGTAGGTTGTAAGCCTTCTCTGAGCCAGAATGGCCCTAGTGCAGCAGCCTGTTACCTGTTTCTGTAGGTTATAAGCCTTCTCTGAGCCAGAATGTCCCTAGTGCAGCCTGTTAACTGTTTCTGTAGGTTATAAGCCTTCTCTGAGCCAGAATGTCCCTAGTGCAGCAGTCTGTTAACTGTTTCTGTAGGTTATAAGCCTTCTCTGAGCCAGAATGGCCCTAGTGCAGCCTGTTAACTGTTTCTGTAGGTTATAAGCCTTCTCTGAGCCAGAATGTCCCTAGTGCAGCCTGTTAACTGTTTCTGTAGGTTATAAGCCTTCTCTGAGCCAGAATGTCCCTAGTGCAGCCTGTTAACTGTTTCTGTAGGTTATAAGCCTTCTCTGAGCCAGAATGGCCCTAGTGCAGCCTGTTAACTGTTTCTGTAGGTTATAAGCCTTCTCTGAGCCAGAATGGCCCTAGTGCAGCCTGTTAACTGTTTCTGTAGGTTATAAGCCTTCTCTGAGCCAGAATGTCCCTAGTGCAGTCTGTTAACTGTTTCTGTAGGTTATAAGCCTTCTCTGAGCCAGAATGTCCCTAGTGCAGTCTGTTAACTGTTTCTGTAGGTTATAAGCCTTCTCTGAGCCAGAATGTCCCTAGTGCAGCCTGTTAACTGTTTCTGTAGGTTATAAGCCTTCTCTGAGCCAGAATGTCCCTAGTGCAGCAGCCTGTTACCTGTTTCTGTAGGTTGTAAGCCTTCTCTGAGCCAGAATGTCCCTAGTGCAGCAGTCTGTTAACTGTTTCTGTAGGTTATAAGCCTTCTCTGAGCCAGAATGTCCCTAGTGCAGCCTGTTAACTGTTTCTGTAGGTTGTAAGCCTTCTCTGAGCCAGAATGGCCCTAGTGCAGCAGCCTGTTACCTGTTTCTGTAGGTTATAAGCCTTCTCTGAGCCAGAATGTCCCTAGTGCAGCAGCCTGTTAACTGTTTCTGTAGGTTATAAGCCTTCTCTGAGCCAGAATGTCCCTAGTGCAGCTGAGCCTGTTAACTGTTTCTGTAGGTTATAAGCCTTCTCTGAGCCAGAATGTCCCTAGTGCAGCAGCCTGTTAACTGTTTCTGTAGGTTATAAGCCTTCTCTGAGCCAGAATGGCCCTAGTGCAGCAGCCTGTTACCTGTTTCTGTAGGTTATAAGCCTTCTCTGAGCCAGAATGGCCCACAGTGCAGCAGCCTGTTAACTGTTTCTGTAGGTTATAAGCCTTCTCTGAGCCAGAATGGCCCTAGTGCAGCAGCCTGATGCCTGTTTCTGTAGGTTATAAGCCTTCTCTGAGCCAGAATGGCCCTAGTGCAGCAGCCTGATGCCTGTTTCTGTAGGTTGTAAGCCTTCTCTGAGCCAGAATGGCCCTAGTGCAGCAGCCTGATGCCTGTTTCTGTAGGTTGTAAGCCTTCTCTGAGCCAGAATGGCCCTAGTGCAGCAGCCTGATGCCTGTTTCTGTAGGTTGTAAGCCTTCTCTGAGCCAGAATGGCCCTAGTGCAGCAGCCTGATGCCTGTTTCTGTAGGTTATAAGCCTTCTCTGAGCCAGAATGGCCCTAGTGAAGCAGCCTGATGCCTGTTTCTGTCGGTTATAAGCCTTCTCTGAGCCAGAATGGCCCTAGTGCAGCAGCCTGATGCCTGTTTCTGTAGGTTATAAGCCTTCTCTGAGCCAGAATGGCCCTAGTGCAGCAGCCTGATGCCTGTTTCTGTAGGTTATAAGCCTTCTCTGAGCCAGAATGGCCCTAGTGCAGCAGCCTGATGCCTGTTTCTGTAGGTTATAAGCCTTCTCTGAGCCAGAATGGCCCTAGTGCAGCAGCCTGATGCCTGTTTCTGTAGGTTATAAGCCTTCTCTGAGCCAGAATGGCCCTAGTGCAGCAGCCTGATGCCTGTTTCTGTAGGTTATAAGCCTTCTCTGAGCCAGAATGGCCCTAGTGCAGCAGCCTGATGCCTGTTTCTGTAGGTTATAAGCCTTCTCTGAGCCAGAATGGCCCTAGTGCAGCAGCCTGATGCCTGTTTCTGTAGGTTATAAGCCTTCTCTGAGCCAGAATGGCCCTAGTGCAGCAGCCTGATGCCTGTTTCTGTAGGTTGTAAGCCTTCTCTGAGCCAGAATGGCCCTAGTGCAGCAGCCTGATGCCTGTTTCTGTAGGTTATAAGCCTTCTCTGAGCCAGAATGGCCCTAGTGCAGCAGCCTGATGCCTGTTTCTGTAGGTTATAAGCCTTCTCTGAGCCAGAATGGCCCTAGTGCAGCAGCCTGATGCCTGTTTCTGTAGGTTATAAGCCTTCTTTGAGCCAGAATGGCCCTAGTGCAGCAGCCTGATGCCTGTTTCTGTAGGTTATAAGCCTTCTCTGAGCCAGAATGGCCCTAGTGCAGCAGCCTGTTGCCTGTTTCTGTAGGTTATAAGCCTTCTCTGAGCCAGAATGGCCCTAGTGCAGCAGACTGTTACCTGTTTCTGTAGGTTATAAGCCTTCTCTGAGCCAGAATGTCCCTAGTGCAGCAGCCTGATGCCTGTTTCTGTAGGTTATAAGCCTTCTCTGAGCCAGAATGGCCCTAGTGCAGCAGCCTGATGCCTGTTTCTGTAGGTTGATGCAGCTTGATGTACAACCCCCAGGATGCTCGTCTGTCTCAGGGCCTTATCCGCAATTCATCACCTTAATGCTGAGTATCAAATCAAACCCCCAACCTTCCAATCTCAGGGCGGACAGTAACCACAAAGCCTCTGAGTTGTTAAATCTGTCTAAATATATTGGAAATCCACTCTCCTTAAAAACACAATCAACTGGACTCATTAGTGTGAGCTTCTAGAATGTGTGGGACAGATGTGCCTCCGGTGACACTTTAAACCAAACCTGCAGATCAGTGGTGTAAAGTACTTCAGTAAAAATACTTTAAAGTACTACTTAAGGAGTTTTTTGGGTTATTTGTACTTTACTATTGACATTTTTGACAACTTTTACTTTTACTTCACTACATTCCTAAATAAAATAATGTACTTTTGACATTTTCCCTGACACCAAAAAGTACTCGTTACATTTTGAATGCTTAGCAGGACAGGAAAATGGTCCAACTCACACACTTATCAAGAGAACATTCCTGGTCATCTCTACTGCCTCTGATCTGGAGGACTCACTAAACACATGCTTCGTTTGTAAATGATATTTGATTGTTGGTGGAAGAGGAACTGGCGGCAGAGAAGACAGACACAGGAGAGAAATAACTGTGTTTCCAACGGCGCAGTTTATTAACAAAACCCACCGGAAAACAGAATAATATAATAAATGGGTCCATAACCCAACACACACCAGGACAGACGAGCACAAACACTTACAATAAACAATCACCCTCAAGGACATGAGGGGGAACAGAGGGGTAAATACACAACAGGACAGACGAGCACAAACACTTACAATAAACAATCACCCTCAAGGACATGAGGGGGAACAGAGGGGTAAATACACAACAGGACAGACGAGCACAAACACTTACAATAAACAATCACCCTCAAGGACATGAGGGGGAACAGAGGGGTAAACACACACCAGGACAGACGAGCACAAACACTTACAATAAACAATCACCCTCAAGGACATGAGGGGGAACAGAGGGGTAAACACACACCAGGACATGAGGGGGAACAGAGGGTTAAACTCACACCAGGACAGACGTACACAAACACTACAATAAACAATCACCCACCAGGACATGAGGGGGAACAGAGGGGTAAACTCACACCAGGACATGAGGGGGAACAGAGGGGTAAACACACACCAGGACATGAGGGGGAACAGAGGGGTAAACTCACACCAGGACATGAGGGGAACAGATGGTTAAACTCACACCAGGACATGAGGGGGAACAGAGGGGTAAACACACACCAGGACATGAGGGGGAACAGAGGGGTAAACACACACCAGGACATGAGGGGGAACAGAGGGTTAAACTCACACCAGGACATGATGGGGAACAGAGGGTTAAACACACACCAGGACATGAGGGGGAACAGAGGGTTAAACTCACACCAGGACAGACGTACACAAACACTACAATAAACAATCACCCACCAGGACATGAGGGGGAACAGATGGTTAAACTCACACCAGGACATGAGGGGGAACAGAGGGGTAAACACACACCAGGACATGAGGGGGAACAGAGGGGTAAACTCACACCAGGACATGAGGGGGAACAAAGGGGTAAACACACACCAGGACATGAGGGGGAACAGAGGGGTAAACACACACCAGGACATGAGGGGGAACAGAGGGGTAAACACACACCAGGACATGAGGGGGAACAGAGGGGTAAACACACACCAGGACATGAGGGGAACAGAGGGTTAAACTCACACCAGGACATGAGGGGGAACAGAGGGGTAAACACACACCAGGACATGAGGGGGAACAGAGGGTTAAACTCACACCAGGACAGACGTACACAAACACTACAATAAACAATCACCCACCAGGACATGAGGGGGAACAGAGGGTTAAACTCACACCAGGACATGAGGGGGAACAGAGGGGTAAACACACACCAGGACATGAGGGGGAACAGAGGGGTAAACACACACCAGGACATGAGGGGGAACAGAGGGTTAAACTCACACCAGGACATGAGGGGGAACAGAGGGGTAAACACACACCAGGACATGAGGGGGAACAGAGGGTTAAACTCACACCAGGACATGAGGGGGAACAGAGGGTTAAACTCACACCAGGACATGAGGGGGAACAGAGGGGTAAATACACACCAGGACATGAGGGGGAACAGAGGGTTAAACACACACCAGGACATGAGGGGGAACAGAGGGTTAAACTCACACCAGGACATGAGGGGGAACAGAGGGTTAAACACACACCAGGACATGAGGGGGAACAGAGGGTTAAACTCACACCAGGACATGAGGGGGAACAGAGGGTTAAACACACACCAGGACATGAGGGGGAACAGAGGGTTAAACTCACACCAGGACATGAGGGGGAACAGAGGGGTAAACACACACCAGGACATGAGGGGGAACGAGGGTTAAACTCACACCAGGACATGAGGGGGAACAGAGGGTTAAACTCACACCAGGACATGAGGGGGAACAGAGGGGTAAACACACACCAGGACATGAGGGGGAACAGAGGGTTAAACTCACACCAGGACATGAGGGGGAACAGAGGGGTAAACACACACCAGGACATGAGGGGGAACCGAGGGTTAAACTCACACCAGGACATGAGGGGGAACAGAGGGTTAAACTCACACCAGGACATGAGGGGAACAGAGGGGTAAATACACACCAGGACATGGGGGAACAGAGGGTTAAACTCACACCAGGACATGAGGGGGAACAGAGGGGTAAACACACACCAGGACATGAGGGGGAACAGAGGGGTAAACACACACCAGGACATGAGGGGGAACAGAGGGGTAAACACACACCAGGACATGAGGGGGAACAGAGGGTTAAACTCACACCAGGACATGAGGGGAACAGAGGGTTAAACTCACACCAGGACAGACGTACACAAACACTACAATAAACAATCACACACAAGGACATGAGGGGGAACAGAGGGTTAAACTCACACCAGGACATGAGGGGGAACAGAGGGCTAAATACACACCAGGACATGAGGGGAACAGAGGGCTAAATACACACAAGGACAGACGAGCACAAACACTACAATAAACAATCACCCAACAGGACAGACGAGCACAAACACTACAATAAACAATCACACACAAGGACATGAGGGGGAACAGAGGGTTAAACTCACACCAGGACATGAGGGGAACAGAGGGGTAAATACACACAAGGACAGACGAGCACAAACACTACAATAAACAATCACCCAACAGGACAGACGAGCACAAACACTTACAATAAACAATCACCCACAAGGACATGAGGGGGAACAGAGGGGTAAATACACAACATGTAATTGATGGAATTGGAACCAGATGTGATGGAAGACCAGACAAAACCAAAGGAAAATGAAAAGAGGATCAGCGATGGCTAGAAGGTCGGGGACTTCGACCGCCGAACGCCGCCTGAACAAGGAGAGGGACCAACTTCGGCGGAAGTCGTGACAGTTGGACTGTGACCCTGGCTATTTCTTGAAAAACAAAACTGGAAAATTGTGCTGTCTGGTTTGCTAAATATAAAGAATGTTAAATAATTTACTGTTTCTTTTGATACTTAAGTATATTTCAGCAATTAAGTTTCATTTTGAGAACCTATTTCCTTTGATCTGGTGGACTCACTAAATACACATGCTTAGTTTGTAAATGACGTCTGAGTGTTGGAGTGGGCCCCTGGCTATCTGTAAATGATGTCTGAGTGTTGGAGTGGGCCCCTGGCTATCTGTAAATGATGTCTGAGTGTTGGAGTGGGCCCCTGGCTATCTGTAAATGATGTCTGAGTGTTGGAGTGGGCCCCTGGCTATCTGTAAATGATGTCTGAGTGTTGGAGTGGGCCCCTGGCTATCTGTAAATGATGTCTGAGTGTTGGAGGCCCTGGCTATCTGTAAATGATGTCTGAGTGTTGGAGTGGGCCCCTGGCTATCTGTAAATGATGTCTGAGTGTTGGAGTGGGCCCCTGGCTATCTGTAAATGATGTCTGAGTATTGGAGTGGGCCCCTGGCTATCTGTAAATTATGTCTGAGTGTTGGAGTGGGCCCTGGCTATCTGTAAATGATGTCTGAGTGTTGGAGTGGGCCCTGGCTATCTGTAAATGATGTCTGAGTGTTGGAGTGGGCCCCTGGCTATCTGTAAATGATGTCTGAGTGTTGGAGTGGGCCCCTGGCTATCTGTAAATGATGTCTGAGTGTTGGAGTGGGCCCCTGGCTATCCATAAATACAATTCTGTTATTTAGGTTGCCTTCTTTGATTGCTTAATATCAGGAATAGAAAATGATTCATACTTTTACTGTTGATACTTAAATATATTTTAGAAATTACATTTACTTTTGGTACTTAAGTATATTACTAAATCAATGCATTGGACATCTTTCTACTGGA
>NW_024609775.1:0-20000 GCF_018296145.1 Oncorhynchus tshawytscha
GCTGTGGTGTTCGCTAAAGCCTGCTTGGGTACCACAGCTCTAGAAAAGCGTCTGCTGTGGTGTCTGCTGTGGTGTTTCTAAAGCCTTGGGTACCACAGCTCTAGAAAGAGCGTCTGCTGTGGTGTTCTCTAAAGCCTTCTGGGTACCACAGCTCTAGAAAGAGCGTCTGCTGTGGTGTTCGTTAAAGCCTCTGGGTACCACAGCTCTAGAAAGAGCGTCTGCTGTGGTGTTACCACAGCTCTAGAAAAGCCTCTGGGTACCACAAGCTCTAGAAAGAGCGTCTGCTGTGGTGTTCGTTAAAGCCTCTGGGTACCACAGCTCTAGAAAGAGCGTCTGCTGTGGTGTTCACTAAAGCCTTGGGTACACAGCTCTAGAAAGAGTCTGCTGTGGTGTCTGCTGTGGTGTCTGCTGTGGTGTTAAAGCCTCTGGGTACCACAGCTCTAGAAAGAGCGTCTGCTGTGGTGTTCGTTAAAGCCTCTGGGTACCACAGCTCTAGAAAGAGCATCTGCTGTGGTGTTCGTTAAAGCCTCTGGGTACCACAAGCTCTAGAAAGAGTGTCTGCTGTGGTGTTTGTTAAAGCCTCTGGGTACAACAGCTCTAGAAAGAGCGTCTGCTGTGGTGTTCGCTAAAGCCTCTGGGTACCACAAGCTCTAGAAAGAGCGTCTGCTGTGGTGTTCGTTAAAGCCTCTGGGTACCACAGCTCTAGAAAGAGCGTCTGCTGTGGTGTTCGCTAAAGCCTCTGGGTACCTCAAGCTCTAGAAAGACTGTCTGCTGTGGTGTTCGTTAAAGCCTTAGGGTACCACAGCTCTAGAAAGAGCGTCTGCTGTGGTGTTCGCTAACGCCTTTTGGGTACCACAGCTCTAGAAAGAGCGTCTGCTGTGGTGTTCGCTAGCGCCTTTGGGTACCACAAGCTCTAGAAAGAGCGTCTGCTGTGGTGTTCGCTAGCGCCTTTGGGTACCACAGCTCTAGAAAGAGCGTCTGCTGTGGTGTTAGAAAGAGCGTCTGATGTGGTGCTAAAGCCTCTGGGTACCACAGCTCTAGAAAGAGCGTCTGCTGTGGTGTTCGCTAAAGCCTCTGGGTAACAGCTCTAGAAAGAGCGTCTGCTGTGGTGTTCGCTAAAGCCTTTTGGGTACCACAGCTCTAGAAAGAGCGTCTGCTGTGGTGTTCGCTAGCGCCTTTGGGTACCACAAGCTCTAGAAAGAGCGTCTGCTGTGGTGTTCGCTAGCGCCTTTGGGTACCACAGCTCTAGAAAGAGCGTCTGCTGTGGTGTTCGCTAGCGCCTTTGGGTACCACAAGCTCTAGAAAGAGCGTCTGCTGTGGTGTTCGCTAGCGCCTTTGGGTACCACAGCTCTAGAAAGAGCGTCTGCTGTGGTGTTCGCTAGCGCCTTTGGGTACCACAAGCTCTAGAAAGAGCGTCTGCAGTGCACATAATCTTTCCTTGGTGTGTAAGCTACATTCAGAGCATTGTAGTTTGATCATCATTCTTTGGCATCCCAGTGGACAGTCATTCAGTGGTTTTTGAAACAGCGGAATCGGTGGTTTTTGCAACAGCGGAATTAGTGGTTTTGAAACAGCAGAATTAGTGGTTTGTGATCCGTTTCAATGCTGATTACTTGTCCCGAGACAAACTGATGGAATCTCTCACAAGCATATGATATGCTCAGCATATCCTTCTCAATTTGAGCATATCGGGTCTCAGGGCTGGTCATTGAATGAGATGCATATGCCACTGGTTGCCGGTCTGTTGTGAATGTCCTTAAGAGTCAGCATCCTGAATCTACCACTGCATGGTGCCAAACTGCCAATCAACCTGCTGATAGAGTAGTGATGTAGAATATGTAAAACATTCCCAAGTCTGGACAGAGGCACAGAGAAAGTCAGATCCCTGTCATCCCAAGTCCAGACGGAGGCACAGAGAAAGTCAGATCCCTGTCATCCCAAGTCCAGACGGAGGCACAGAGAAAGTCAGATCCTTTCATCCCAAGTCCAGACGGAGGCACAGAGAAAGTTGAATCCCTGTCATCCCACGTAAAAGGAAGAACCAAATCAGGTCTATCCCTCTGTGAAAATAAACAATTAGAACTTTTCCTGCTAGTGTGAAAGGAACCAATCAGAACAGTCTCCTTATGAAAGGAACCAATCAGAACAGTCTCCTTATGAAAGGAATCAATTAGAACTGTTCCTATGTAAAAAGAACCAATCAGTAGCATCCCTGTGTGAAAAGAAACAATCAGAGCTGTTCCTGTGTTGAAGGAACCAATAAGGGCCCAGTTTCCCGATAGCATTGGAGTTTAGGGTTACGAGTGTTTTAATGATGCATCGGAGAAATAACTGGCAAAGATGTCACACCCATTTCCCGAAACACCAGGCAGTGCACTCGTTACCAAGTGAATCGTAACTGTGTCGTAACAGGACTTGTCCCATGCTGAAAATGATTCCAGAATATAGGCTAAAGAGCTCGCTGTAACTCCTAAATGATTCATGGCTATGCAAAGTCATATTTTTTTATTCCTTTTTTTTTCTTCTCAATACTGTAATGATGTATGATGAGAGTCGGGAAACAACTTCAGAGAGGGAGTGTTTTAATAAATAAACGCAACATAATATAAAAGAAGAAAACATGAACAACGTACAGACAAGACACGGAGACAGAAACATAACGCCTGGGGAAGGAACCAAAGGGAGGGACATTTATAGGGAAGGTAATCAGGGAGGGGATGGAGTCCAGGTGAGTCTGATGACGCGCAGGTGCGCCTAAAGATGGTGACAGGTGTGCATCATAACGAGCAGCTTGGTGACCAAGAGGCTGGAGAGGGAGCACAGGTGACAACAACAGTTTTCCCATCATGACAATAAATGTTGTTTAACCTTTATGTGTTTAGGTTGTATGTTGTTAGTCATGTGTTCTGTATTCTAAGTGTTTGTATTATGTTAGTCATGTGTTCTGTATTCTAAGTGTTGTGTCATGTGTTCTGTATTCTAAGTGTTTGTATTATGTTAGTCATGTGTTCTGTATTCTAAGTGTTTGTATTATGTTAGTCATGTGTTCTGTATTCTAAGTGTTTGTATTATGTTAGCCATGTGTTCTGTATTCTAAGTTTGTATTATTTTCATGTGTTCTGTATTCTAAGTGTTTGTATTATGTTAGTCATGTGTTCTGTATTCTAAGTGTTTGTATTATGTTAGTCATGTGTTCTGTATTCTAAGTGTTTGTATTATGTTAGTCATGTGTTCTGTATTCTAAGTGTTTGTATTATTTTAGTCATGTGTTCTGTATTCTAAGTGTTTGTATTATGTTAGTCATGTGTTCTGTATTCTAAGTGTTTGTATTATTTTAGTCATGTGTTCTGTATTCTAAGTGTTTGTATTATGTGGGCCATGTGTTCTGTATTCTAAGTGTTTGTATTATGTGGGCCATGTGTTCTGTATTCTAAGTGTTTGTATTATGTTAGTCATGTGTTCTGTATTCTAAGTGTTTGTATTATGTTAGTCATGTGTTCTGTATTCTAAGTGTTGTTTTATGTGGGCCATGTGTTCTGTATTCTAAGTGTTTGTATTATGTGGGCCATGTGTTCTGTATTCTAAGTGTTTGTATTATGTTAGCCATGTGTTCTGTATTCTAAGTGTTTGTATTATGTTAGTCATGTGTTCTGTATTCTAAGTGTTTGTATTATGTTAGTCATGTGTTCTGTATTCTAAGTGTTGTATTATGTTAGTCATGTGTTCTGTATTCTAAGTGTTTGTATTATGTGTTATGTATTCTAAGTGTTTGTATTATGTGGGCCATGTGTTCTGTATTCTAAGTGTTTGTATTATGTTAGTCATGTGTTCTGTATTCTAAGTGTTTGTATTATGTTAGTCATGTGTTCTGTATTCTAAGTGTTTGTATTATGTGGGCCATGTGTTATGTATTCTAAGTGTTTGTATTATGTTAGCCATGTGTTCTGTATTCTAAGTGTTTGTATTGTGTGTTATGTATTCTAAGTGTTTGTATTATGTTAGTCATGTGTTCTGTATTCTAAGTGTTTGTATTATGTTAGTCATGTGTTCTGTATTCTAAGTGTTTGTATTATGTTAGCCATGTGTTCTGTATTCTAAGTGTTGTATTATGTTAGCCATGTGTTCTGTATTCTAATGTGTTCTGTATTCTAAGTGTTTGTATTATGTTAGTCATGTGTTCTGTATTCTAAGTGTTTGTATTATTTTAGTCATGTGTTCTGTATTCTAAGTGTTTGTATTATGTTAGTCATGTGTTCTGTATTCTAAGTGTTTGTATTATGTTAGTCATGTGTTCTGTATTCTAAGTGTTTGTATTATTTTAGTCATGTGTTCTGTATTCTAAGTGTTTGTATTATGTTAGCCATGTGTTCTGTATTCTAAGTGTTTGTATTATGTTAGCCATGTGTTCTGTATTCTAAGTGTTTGTATTATTTTAGTCATGTGTTCTGTATTCTAAGTG
This sequence comes from Oncorhynchus tshawytscha, assembly GCF_018296145.1. Lineage (NCBI taxonomy): Eukaryota > Metazoa > Chordata > Actinopteri > Salmoniformes > Salmonidae > Oncorhynchus > Oncorhynchus tshawytscha. The sequence continues at coordinate 4,460 of NW_024609775.1, forward strand.
TTTGTATTATGTTAGTCATGTGTTCTGTATTCTAAGTGTTTGTATTATGTTAGCCATGTGTTCTGTATTCTAAGTGTTGTATTATGTTAGCCATGTGTTCTGTATTCTAAGTGTTTTCTCATTGCTATTCTGTAGGCAATGTTGGGTAAGGTAAATTCTGCATTTCTTCAGTTTGTGTAAACTGTGAGCAAGAATGAATAAAGCCAAAGTCAAAGTCGCCTGTTCCCTTATTCATATCAACCTGACCTAAAAGTAGGATATGATGTCAACGGTTTTCATAATTGCTCAACAAATCATAGTAGCCTAATGGCATACTGGAATTGGGCTTCAAGTAGACCTATAGATATGCAACAATTAAGTCATTAAATAATGAAACATGACGTATCAAGTGAAGCGACGTTGCCCTAGTCCTAATAGTTGACCTTTAGGTTACTGGTCAGGCTACAGTGTGTGATCTGTTAGATAACAGTAGCCTATAGGCCTAACATATGTGGATGTTGAAGCATCTCAGAAGTAGCCTAATGGCTTAATATTAGGTAGGTCTATTGATTGCACATACATGAAAGTGATGTCACTATTTAGCCTAATAATCTAGCTATTATATAATTCTGTTATCTCAGTTTTCATTAAACAAAACAAATTATCCTTGCTTCCCTTGTTTATAACACTTTTTAGGCAAACTACAGTTTGAGGTCACAGAGAGACAGATGTTCATTCTATGTTTAGCTGATAGTTTCTCTGTGCAAAGTGATGTGGGAGGGCAAACGGTGATCTAAGGACCACTGTTCTATGAGTGGTCTGAGGCAGGCGTTAGATTACTAACGAATTCAAGTGCAACTTTAATAAAGATGGTTTTGGGAAAACGGCTCGAACGTTTAAAAGATACTCATACAAAGAGGTTTTAATAATTCACGAAACTTTTGGGAAACCAGCCCAGAACCGTACCTTTATGACATGAACCAATCAGTAGCATCCCTGTGTGAAAAGAACCAATCAGAACCGCCCCTCTGTTGTGAAAAAAAAAATCCATTCTGTCCTTATGTGAAAGGACCTATCAACTGTGTTTCTCTGTGGAAGAACCAATTAACTGTGTCCCTATGTGAAAGGACAAATCATCTGTGTCTCTCTATAAGGGGCCTAGTTAAATAAAGGTTGAATAAAATAAAATAAATGAATAAAATAAGAGACAGGTTACCACCACTGAGTTAACAAGCTCCCTATTTCATCTAAAAGAGAAGAGGCCAGGGAGACAACATGGATTACTCATTGTATAATCAGCCATCTTGGACTGGAGATCAACAGAACTCCTATGGGCTGGGTTCTAGAACCCCCATGGAACATTGTTCTGGCTTCTTATTGGCCAACTCTGTAACTGTGATAATGTCCTGCCTACTGCCATCCATAATAGTGACGGATCTCTTTCCTGATTGGAAGAGAGAGGGATGTCGTGTCAGTCCGGAGGAGCCGAAGGGCAGAGAGGACAAGGAGAAATAAATGGAAATGGGGATGAAACATGTTGGTGTCACAGAAGAGGGAGAGTCCGCGTCCAACGAAAATAACAACCAGAGAGGACGTAGTGAAGGCCTGTGCCAGTGTATGATGCTGGTAAAGCCTAGAAGGTGATTGGCTGACAGAAACCTAGTCAGAACACAGCAGCAGAGTGATTGGACATCACTGTACTGGTAATGGCACCTGTCATGTTCTGTGACGCACGAAGCAATCCAGTCGACAACAACTTAAAATTAAACTTATTAACATAGCCAATTAGCAGACGCACCTTCTCAACCTAAGTGACTTACTGTACAGAAGCTGTCAACATGGACTGTGACACCTTCTCAATCTAAGTGACTTACTGTACAGAAGCTGTCAACATGGACTGTGACACCTTCTCAATCTAAGTGACTTACTGTACAGAAACTGTCAACATGGACTGTGACACCTTCTCAATCTAAGTGACTTACTGTACAGAAACTGTCAACATGGACTGTGGCACCTTCTCAACCTAAGTGACTTACTGTACAGAAGCTGTCAACATGGACTGTGACACCTTCTCAATCTAAGTGACTTACTGTACAGAAGCTGTCAACATGGACAGTGGCACCTTCTCAACCTAAGTGACTTACTGTACAGAAGCTGTCAACATGGACAGTGGCACCTTCTCAACCTAAGTGACTTACTGTACAGAAGCTGTCAACATGGACAGTGACACACAATGTTGTCATGACTCTCCTGTGAGGATTCCAAGGATCAGGTTACAGTGGTTCCTCTCTATAGCCTCCTCTCTCTCCCTCAGAGGCTGAGAGGGATGGAGTTGGACAGTTTTACGGCGGTCGTAAATACCTTGCAAAAAACTCTGCCTTCTGGCTCTACAGGCTTGCGGGGAAAAAAAAAAAACTTTTGTTAGAAGGAGAATCCTACAGCCAAAACTACGACATCCAAAAGTGGAGAACGACACAATATTCCTAACACAAATAAGGTGGTCAATTAAAGAACAATCATGTCTAATTCTTTACTAATTTATGACGTAAAGAAGGACAGTAGAACAACATTACTGTATCTCTGAACGTGTGTATTTCCCAGTGATCAGATTTACATCTAAATGTTGTGAAAGTTATATGATTAAATAAGAAACTATTTGTACAAAGACTAAATGTGATTTTAGCCTTCTACAGTTGAAGTCAGAAGTTTACATACACTTAGGTTGGTGTCATTAAAACTCGTTTTTCAACCACTCCACACATTTCTTTGTTTAACAAACTATTGTTTTGGCAAGTCGGTTATTAATCTACTTCGTGCATAACACAAGTCATTTTTCCAACAATTGTTTACAGACAGATTATTTCTATTATAATTCACTGAATCACAATTCCAATGGGTCAGAAGTTTACATACACTAAGTTGACTGTGCCTTTAAACAGCTTGGAACATCGCAGAAAATGATGTCATGGCTTTAGAAGCTTCTGATAGGCTAATTGACATAATTTGAGTCAATTGGAGGTGTACCTGTGGATGTATTTCAAGGCCTACCTTCAAATTCAGTGCCTCTTTGCTTGACATGATGGGAAAATCAAAAGAAATCAGCCAAGACCTCAGTAAAAAAAAATTGGAGACCTCCACCAGTCTGGTTCATCCTTGGGAGCAATTTCCAAAAGCTTGAAGGTACCACGTTCATCTGTACAAACAATAGAATGCAAGTATAATCACCATGGGACCACACAGTTGTCCTACCGCTCAGGAAGGAGACGCGTTCTGTCTCCTAGAGAATAACATACTTTGGTGCGAAAAGTGCAAATAAATCCCAGAACAACAGCAAAGGACCTTGTGAAGATGCTGGAGGAAACAGGTACAAAAGTATCTATATCCACAGTAAAATTAGTCCTATATCAACATAACCTGAAAAGCCGCTCAGCAAGGAAGAAGCCATTGCTCCTAAACAGCCATAAAAAAGCCAAACTACAGTTTGCAACTGCACATGGGGACAAAGATCATACTTTTTGGAGAAATGTCCTCTGGTCTGATGAAACAAAAATAGAACTGTTTGGCCATAATGACCGTTGTTATGTTTGGAGGAGAAAGGGGGAGGCTTGCAAGCCGAAGAACACCATCCCAACTGTGAAGCACGGGGGTGGCCGCATCATGTTGTGGGGGTGCTTTGCTGCAGGAGGGACTGGTGCACTTCACAAAATACTGTAGATAGAATCATGAGGGAGCGAAATTATGTGGATATATTGAAGCAACATCTCAAGACATCAGTCAGGAAGTTAAAGCTTTGTTGCAAATGGGTCTTCCAAACGCACAATGACCCCAAGCATACTTCCAAAGTTGTGTCAAAATGGCTTAAGGACAACAAAGTCAAGGTTTTGGAGTACATACATATTTTGTTGTATTGGTTAGTATTGAATTACGCTTTTGACTGCAAGTTCCAGAATGCCTTGCGACAGGAAGTAGAGAGAACGCGCCAGTTATGTGCAAGTGACACGTGATTATCCTGACTTTAGCTAGCAACTTACTTTTCATTGCTCTGTAGAATCTAAAGTTGTTAAATGTAACGTGAACAAGTATTATTACTAAAAGAAGCTTTCATATCAAACCCGACGTCCCGAGTCATTACTTTGAAGACAGTTATTCTAAAACTCTGTCTTTATATGCAGCACCATCCTCTAGTAATCTATCTAACCCACTCAGTCTTTATATGCAGCACCATCCTCTAGTAATCTATCTAACCCACTCAGTCTTTATATCCTGTACCATCCTCTAGTAATCTATCTAACCCACTCAGTCTTTATATCCTGCACCATCCTCTAGTAATCTAACCCACTCAGTCTTTATATCCTGTACCATCCTCTAGTAATCTACCTAACCCACTCAGTCTTTATATCCTGTACCATCCTCTAGTAATCTACCTAACCCACTCAGTCTTTATATCCTGTACCATCCTCTAGTAATCTATCTAACCCACTCAGTCTTTATATCCTGCACCATCCTCTAGTAATCTAACCCACTCAGTCTTTATATCCTGCACCATCCTCTAGTAATCTAACCCACTCAGTCTTTATATCCTGTACCATCCTCTAGTAATCTAACCCACTCAGTCTTTAATCCCCACTCAGTCTTTATATCCTGTACCATCCTCTAGTAATCTAACCCACTCAGTCTTTATATCCTGTACCATCCTCTAGTAATCTAACCCATCTAACCCACTCAGTCTTTATATCCTGCACCATCCTCTAGTAATCTACCTAACCCACTCAGTCTTTATATCCTGTACCATCTCTCACCATCCTCTAGTAATCTAACCCACTCAGTCTTTATATCCTGCACCATCCTCTAGTAATCTAACCCACTCAGTCTGTACCATCCTCTAGTAATCTAAACCACTCAGTCTTTATATCCTGTACCATCCTCCTAACCCACTCAGTCTTTATATCCTGCACCATCCTCTAGTAATCTAACCCACTCAGTCTTTACATCCTGTACCATCCTCTAGTAATCTAAACCACTCAGTCTTTATATCCTGTACCATCCTCTAGTAATCTAACCCACTCAGTCTTTATATCCTGTACCATCCTCTAGTCATCTAACCCACTCAGTCTTTACATCCTGCACCATCCTCTAGTAATCTATCTAACCCACTCAGTCTTTATATCCTGTACCATCCTCTAGTAATCTAACCCACTCAGTCTTTACATCCTGTACCATCCTCTAGTAATCTAACCCACTCAGTCTTTACATCTAGCACCATCCTCTAGTAATCTAACCCACTCAGTCTCTACATCCAGCACCATCCTCTAGTTATCTAACCCACTCAGTCTCTACATCCAGCACCATCCTCTAGTTATCTAACCCACTCAGTCTTTATATCCTGTTCCATCCTCTTGTAATCTAACTAACCAGCCTATATGAATGTGAAGAGAAGCTCAAAGTGCTGCTAGAGTTTCCTATCTCCTCCGGGACACTTTGCTCTGGTTACGAGCTGCATATCATTAATTTGTCTCTGAATGTTGAAAAGCACCAAGGCTTTTAGTCATCAGGACAAACGACAGGCAGGCAGGAGGGAAGGACGGAAGGAGCAGTAATGCGTTCACTCGAGCCTCTTAGTATCACACACAATCTACAATCAGAAGTGAGCGTAAAATGGAGTGGAATATCAATTGCTTTGGGGCCAAACATTTGACTGCTGGGTCTCCCAAAATGGATTCAGACGGCTGCATGTTTTCCCAATGAGAGGAAAGCTCAGAATTTGTAAACATGGTGGATGGTTTTTTGGAGGATATTCCAGCTCTGGCTCGACTCTCTCTACGAAAGTAACACATTTAGAAATGAATTAGGTGTGTGCTTACATTTGTCCTATTTCACACGTGTAAAAAGTGCATTGGAAAATGTTTTTTTGCATATCCCGCTCAGACTCCTTCGGAGAGTGGGGTCAGAGCCAGGAATCAGCTATTATCGACAGAGACCATTGAGAAAATAGGGTAAATTTCCTTGCTCAAGGGCACATCAACAGATATTTCACCTAGTCGGCTCGGGGATTTTGAAACAGCAACCTTTCGGTTACTGGCTCGACGCTCCTAACCGCTAGTCTACCTGCCACCCCGCTGGTCTACCTGTCGCCCCGCTGGTCTACCTGCCGCCCCGCTGGTCTACCTGCCGCCCCGCTGGTCTACCTGCCCCCCGCTGGTCTACCTGTCGCCCCGCTGGTCTACCTGTCGCCCCGCTGGTCTACCTGTCGCCCCGCTGGTCTACCTGCCTACACCTCTGGTCTACCTGTCGCCCCGCTGGTCTACCTGTCGCCCCGCTGGTCTACCTGCCACACCTCTGGTCTACCTGCCACACCCGCTGGTCTACCTGTCGCCCCGCTGGTCTACCTGTCGCCCGCTGGTCTACCTGTCGCCCCGCTGGTCTGCCTGCCACACCTCTAGTCTACCTCCCACCCGCTGGTCTGCCTGCCGCCCGCTGGTCTACCTGCCACACCTCTAGTCTACCTGCCGCCCCGCTGGTCTACCTGTCGCCCCGCTGGTCTACCTGTCGCCCTGCTGGTCTACCTGTCGCCCCGCTGGTCTGCCTGTCGCCCCGCTGGTCTACCTGCCGCCCCGCTGGTCTGCCTGCCGCCCCTCTAGTCTACCTCCCACCCGCTGGTCTACCTGCCACACCTCTAGTCTACCTTCCACCCGCTGGTCTACCTGCCACACCTCTAGTCTACCTTCCACCCGCTGGTCTACCTGCCGCCCCGCTGGTCTGCCTGCCACACCTCTAGTCTACCTTCCACCCGCTGGTCTACCTGTCGCCCCTCTGGTCTGCCTGCCACACCTCTAGTCTACCTCCCACCCGCTGGTCTACCTGTCGCACCTCTGGTCTGCCTGCCACACCTCTAGTCTACCTCCCACCCGCTGGTCTACCTGTCGCCCCGCTGGTCTGCCTGCCACACCGCTAGTCTACCTCCCACCCGCTGGTCTACCTGTCCTGGTCACCTGTCGCCCCGCTGGTCTACCTGCCACACCTCTAGTCAACCTCCCACCCGCTGGTCTACCTGTCGCCCCGCTGGTCTACCTGTCGCCCCGCTGGTCTACCTGTCGCCCGCTGGTCTACCCGGTCTACCTGTCCCCCCGCTGGTCTACCTGTCGCCCCGCTGGTCTACCTGTCGCCCCGCTGGTCTACCTGTTGCCCCATTGGTCTACCTGTCGCCCCGCTGGTCACCTGTCGCCCCGCTGGTCTGCCTGTCGCCCCGCTGGTCTACCTGTCGCCCCGCTGATCTACCTGCCGCCAGCTGGTCTACCTGTCGCCCCATTGGTCTACCTGTCGCCCCGCTGGTCTACCTGCCACACCGCTAGTCTACCTGCCCCGCTGGTCTACCTGTCGCCCCGCTGGTCTACCTGCCGCACCGCTAGTCTACCTGCCAATCCGCTGGTCTACCTGTCGCCCCGCTGGTCTGCCTGTCGACCCGCTGGTCTACCTGTCGCCCCCTGATCTACCTGCCGCCCGCTGGTCTACCTGTCGCCCCATTGGTCTACCTGTCGCCCCGCTGGTCTACCTGCCACACCGCTAGTCTACCTGCCAATCCGCTGGTCTACCTGTCGCCCCGCTGGTCTACCTGCCGCACCGCTAGTCTACCTGCCAATCGGCTGGTCTACCTGTCGCCCTGCTGGTCTACCTGTCGCCCCATTGGTCTACCTGCCGCACCGCTAGTCTACCTGCCAATCCGCTGGTCTACCTGTCACCCCATTGGTCTACCTGCCGCACCGCTAGTCTACCTGCCAATCCGCTGGTGTACCTGTCGCCCCATTGGTCTACCTGCCGCACCGCTAGTCTACCTGCCAACCCACTAGTCTACCTAGGGCTCTGGCCAGAAGTAGTGCACTATGTAGGGAATAGGGCTCTGGCCAGAAGTAGTGCCCTATGTAGGGAATAGGGCTCCGGCCAGTAGTGCCCTATGTAGGGAATAGGGCTCCGGCCAGTAGTGCCCTATGTAGGGAATAGGGCTCCGGCCAGTAGTGCCCTATGTGGGGAATAGGGCTCTGGCCAGAAGTAGTGCACTATGTAGGCAATAGGGTTCTAGCCAGAAGTAGTGCCCTATGTAGGGAATAGGGTCATGCCCACAGAGTGGTTTGTGGTTAGCTGTGTGTAATGTATATTTTATAAATCAGGTTTATGGTTAGCTGTGTGTAATGTATATTTTATAATCAGGATTATGGTTAGCTGTGTGTAAGGTATATTTATAAATCAGGTTTATGGTTAGCTGTGTGTAAGGTATATTTATAAATCAGGTTTATTGTTAGCTGTGTGTAAGGTATATTTATTTATAAATCAGGTTTATGGTTAGCTGTGTGTAATGTATATTTTATAATCAGGATTATGGTTAGCTGTGTGTAAGGTATATTTATAAATCAGGTTTATGGTTCGCTGTGTGTAAGGTATATTTATAAATCAGGTTTATTGTTAGCTGTGTGTAAGGTATATTTATTTATAAATCAGGTTTATGGTTAGCTGTGTGTAAGGTATATTTATTTATAAATCAGGTTTATGGTTAGCTGTGTGTAAGGTATATATATAAATCAGGTTTATGGTTCGCTGTGTGTAAGGTATATTTATAAATCAGGTTTATAGTTAGCTGTGTGTAAGGTATATTTATTTATAAATCAGGTTTATAGTTCGCTGTGTGTATGGTATATATATTTATAAATCAGGTTTATAGTTAGCTTTGTGTAAGGTATATTTTATAAATCAGGTTTATGGTTAGCTGTGTGTAAGGTATATTTATAAATCAGGTTTATGGTTAGCTGTGTGTAAGGTATATTTATAAATCAGGTTTATGGTTAGCTGTGTGTAAGGTATATTTATAAATCAGGTTTATGGTTAGCTGTGTGTAAGGTATATTTATAAATCAGGTTTATGGTTAGCTGTGTGTAAGGTATATTTATAAATCAGGTTTATAGTTAGCTGTGTGTAAGGTATATTTATAAATCAGGTTTATAGTTAGCTGTGTGTAAGGTATATTTATTTATAAATCAGGTTTATAGTTCGCTGTGTGTAAGGTATATTTATACAATAAAAACAATAAACAAAACCGAAACAGCCTATCTGGTGCAAACTAACAGAGAGTACACATAGGACACTAAGGACAATCACCTGCGACAAACTCAAAGAATATGGTCTAAATATGGTTCCCAATCAGAGACAACGATAAGCACCTGCCTCTGATTGAGTCTGACAGCCATAGACCTTCTAGACAACCCACTAAGCTACAATCCCAATACCACCACCAAAACCCCAAGACAAACACACCACAATTACAAAAACCCCAGGCCACACCCTGGCCTGACCAAATACATAAAGATAAACACAAAATACTTTGACCAGGGCGTGACACACCCCTAAGGTGCGGACTACCTCCCAAAACCCGCTGGGGAGGGTCCGGGTGGGCGTCTGTCCATGGTGGCGGCTCCGGCCGGGGCGTGGACCCCACTCCTTTAATGTCTTAGTCCCCTCTCCCTTCGTCCCTGGATAGTCCACCTGCCGCCGACCATGGCCTAGTAGTCTCACCCAGAACCCCACTGGACTGAGGAACAGATCGGGACTGAAGGACAGCTCGGGACCGAGGCAGCTCGGGACTGAGGGGAAGCTCGGGAGTGAGAGAAAGCCAGGAGTGAGAAAGCTCAGGAGTGAGAGAAAGCTCAGGAGTGAGAGAAAGCTCAGGAGTGAGAGGAAGCTCACCTGTGAGAGGAAGCTCAGGAGTGAGAGGGCTCAGGACCTGTCGCCCAGGTAGATAGATCTACCAGCTCCTGGCTGGCTGGTGGTTTCAGCAGATCCTGGCTGACTGGCAGATCCTGGCTGACTGGCAGATCTGGAAGAGTCTGGTTGACTGGCAGATCTGGAAGAGTCTGGTTGACTGGCAGATCTGGAAGAGTCTGGTTGACTGGCAGATCTGGAAGAGTCTGGTTGACTGGCAGATCTGGAAGAGTCTGGTTGACTGGCAGATCTGGAAGAGTCTGGCTGACTGGCAGATCTGGAAGAGTCTGGCAGACTGGCGATGCTGGGCAGACCGGCGGCGCCGGGCAGCTGGCGGCCCGGGCAGACTGGCGGTGCTGGGCAGACTGCCGACGCTGGGCAGACTGACGCCGCTGGGCAGACTGGCTGTGCTGGGCAGACTGGCTACCTGCTGGGCAGACTGGCGATGCTGGGCAGACTGGCGATGCTGGGCAGACTGATGGCGCTGGGCAGACTGGCGTGCTGGGCAGACTGGGGGCACTGGCGGCGCTGGGCAGACTGGCGGCACTAGCTGCTCCATATAGGCTGACAGCTCTGGCGGCTTCTTACAGACTGACCGCTCTGGCGGCTCCGTGCTGACTGGCAGCTCCTTGCAGACTGGCAGCTCCTTGCAGACTGGCAGCTCCTTACAGACTGACAGCTCCGTGCAGACTGACAGCTCCGTGCAGACTGACAGCTCCGTGCAGACTGGCTGCTCCCAGACTGGCTGCTCCATGCAGACTGCTGGTCTACAGACTGACAGCTCTGGCTGCTTCATGCAGACTGACAGCTCTGGCTGCTTGACAGCTCTGGCTGCTTCATGCAGACTGACAGCTCTGGCTGCTCCATGTAGACTGGCTGCTTCATGCAGACTGGCAGCTCGGGCTGCTTCATGTAGACTGACAGCTCTGGCTGCTCCATGCGGACTGACAGCTCTGGCTGCTCCATGTAGACTGACTGCTTCATGCAGACTGGCAGCTCGGGCTGCTTCATGTAGACTGACAGCTCTGGCTCCTCCATGCAGACTGACAGCTCTGACTGCTCCATGCAGACTGACAGCTCTGGCTGCTTCATGCAGACTGGCAGCTCTGGCTGCTCTATGTAGACTGGCTGCTTCATGCAGACTGGCAGCTCGGGCTGCTTCATGTAGACTGACAGCTCTGGCTGCTCCATGCGGACTGACAGCTCTGGCTGCTCCATGCAGACTGACAGCTCTGGCTGCTCCATGCGGACTGACAGCTCTGGCTGCTCCATGCGGACTGACAGCTCTGGCTGCTCCATGTAGACTGGCTGCTTCATGCAGACTGGCAGCTCGGGCTGCTTCATGTAGACTGACAGCTCTGGCTGCTCCATGCAGACTGACAGCTCTGACTGCTCCATGCAGACTGACAGCTCTGACTGCGCTGAACAGGCGGGAGATGCAGCGCTGTGTCGGAGGAAGGCTCTGGCTGCGCTAAACAGGCGGAAGACTCCGGCAGCGCTGGAGATGAGGTAGCTCTAACAGCGCTAGATCAGGCGTGAGACTCCGGCAGCGCAGAGAGGAGAAAGGCTCTGGCTGCGCTAAACAGGCGGGAGGCTCCGGCAGCGCTGTAGAGGAGGAAGGCTCTGGCTGCGCTGAACAGGCGGGAGGCTCCGGCAGCGCTGTGAGGAGAAAGGCTCTGGCTGCGCTGAACAGGCGGGAGGCTCCGGCAGCGCTTTATAAAAGGCTCTGGCTGCGTTAAACAGGCGGGAGACTCCAGCAGCGCAGGAGAGGAGAAAAGCGCTGGCTGCGCTGAACAGGCGAGGCACACTGAAGGCCTGGTGTGGTGCTGGAACTGGTGGTACTGGATCGAGGACAACAGGAAGCCTGGTGCGGGGAGCTGCTAGCCGGAGGGCTGGGGTGTGGAGGTGGTACTGGATGGGCTAAATCAGGTTTACTGGAGATCTTGAGAGCAGTGTTGGCACAGGATGTGCAAGGCTAGGGATGTGCACAGGAGGCCTGGTGCGTGAGGCTGGCACCAACTTCACCAGCCGACTAACACGCACCTCAGGACTGTATGGAGCGCTAACCCAGGTGCCATCAAATCCCCAACACGTTCCGTCGGGGTATTCCATGCAAAAAGCACCAACACAGCAACTCCCTCATTTCTCTCTCCTCCAATTTCCCCATTAACTCCTTCACAGTCTCTGGTTCTGGTCTCCTCCTTGGCTCCTACGATAAACAGGGAGAGTTGGCTCAGGTCTGACTCCTGACTCTGCCACACTCTCCCTGAGCCCCCAAGAAATTTTGGGGCTGATTCTCAGGCTTCCATCCGCTACGCCGTGCTGCCTCCTCATATCTGCGCCTCTCAGCTTTCGCCGCCTCAGTTCTTCCTTGGGGCGGCGATATTTAGGCTGAGCCCAGGGTCCTTTACCGTCCAGTTCTTCCTCCCATGTCCATTTCTCCAGGTGGTGCAGCCTCTCCCACTGCAGCTGCTGCTGCTCCTGCTGCTGCTGCCTCTGTTGCCTCTCCTGTGGTTCCTGCCTGTTAACACGCTGCTTGGTCCGTTGGTGGTGGGTGATTCTAAATCGGTTTTCTAGTGGTGATGAAGGAGAGTCGGACCAAACTGCAGCGTGTCGATTTATAAATCCATGTTTAATACAACAAAGAAACACGAACTTACAAAAAACAATAAACAAAAGGAAACAGCCTATCTGGTGCAAACTAACAGAGAGTACACATAGGACACTAAGGACAATCACCCACGACAAATTTATAAATATGGCTGCCTAAATATGGTTCCCAATCAGAGACAACTGATTGAGAATTTATTTATAAATCAGGCCATAGACCTTGCTAGACAACCCACTAAGCTACAATCCCAATACCACCACCAAAACCCCAAGACAAACACATATTTATTTAAAAACCCCATGTTTACACCTGGCCTGACCAAATACATAAAGATAAACACAAAATACTTTGACCAGGGCGTGACAGCAGGTTTATAGTTCGCTGTGTGTAAGGTATATTTATAAATCAGGTTTATAGTTTGCTGTGTGCGTTGAGGTTCTCAGGGCCTCTGGCAGCAATACATTAACCAGTACTACCATGGCTGCTGTGGCTTTACATCAGTTTGATGATATTTGGACTCTAAAGCTTTAATCAAGGGACTTAATATGTTGTAATATACAGGTGTAGGATCTAAATTTGATGACCCTGTTGCATTAGAACTCCTGCAATGCAGGGAATTAAAAACGTCTCGTATTTAATGGTTTTAAAGAAGGCTTTTGAAGTTTGTCATTTCCACTTAGACATTTCAGATTTTTCCTTACGAAGAACGTATCAACTCTTACATAAAACGTCCATATATTATAATCCACATGATAATCCACGTCCTGCCGCTCCAGGATTATTTTCCTGCTGTGCTGAACTGGTCGAATGAAGATCCTACACCTGTAAGTAAAGATTTCCCTTCTAGAAAGCAGCTATGAACAAAGTCAATGCTGGTAAGACAAGTGCCAGTGTTAGTGCAAGAAAGGAGCAGATGTATTGTGTCATTCTGAAGTATTGATGTTATTAAATCAGCCTCCAGCGTCTTGCCTTAGTGTGCACCCTGGCCCTACTGACTAGTGTGTGGTAGGTATAGCATGTAAGAGGTTGCTTTTTGAACGGCCCGTTGACGTCGTTCATACAGACCAATTCATCGTTTTTCCAAATCGATCGTGTTCCACTTCCCGTGGCGTCGTCTGAGGAGTAGATGAGAGTGTCATCTTCAACACAGAAAGGATCCTCGCCTCCACTCAAGAAACACTTTTTAGTAGAGGCCTCCAGACTACAGCTCTATGGTCAATTAGACTGACCATTCAGCAAAACACAGAACAGACAAGCCCTCCCTCCCTCCCTCCCTCCCCCTCCCTCCCTCCCTCCCTCCCTCCCTCCCTCCCTCCCTCCCTCCCTCCCTCCCTCCCTCCCTCCCTCCCTCCCTCCCTCCCTCCCTCCCTACCTCCCTCCTTGACAAGTCTGAACCCTGTGACATTTAGAGAGGAGACAGTCAGTCCTTCACTGTCAGGGAAATGGGAGTACATAGACATCAACAATGTGTGTCTCGCATGTGAAATGAGGAGCCTGAGACCCAACGTCTATGGGTTGCGTCCCAAACGGCACCATACTCCCTATATAGTGCAGTACTTTTAACCAGTGTCACGCCCTGACCTTAGATATCTCTGTTTTCTATATATTTTGGTTAGGTCAGGGTGTGACTAGGGTGGGTACTCTAGTGTTGTATGTGTAGGGTTTTGTATGTCTAGGTTTTTTGTTGTATTTCTATGTTGACCTGATATGGTTCCCAATCAGAGACAGCTGTTTATCGTTGTCTCTGATTGGGGATCATATTTAGGCAGCCCTTTTTCCCACTTTCTGTTGTGGGATCTTGACTATGTGTAGTTGCCTGTCAGCACTTGTTTGTATAGCGTTTCGTTTAGTTATTTTGTTGGTTTGTTCAGTGTTCATTGTTTAAATAAATAAGAGCGTACCTCTGCCACGCTGCGACTTGGTCCGATCCTTATAACGAACGTGACAACCAGGACCCACAGGGATCTGGTCGAAAGTAGTGCACCTCATAGGGAATAGGGTGCCATTTGGAACGCAGGTAGAGTCTAAAGCCAAGCAGTGAGGAGTGGAGGGGACGAGGTCTGTCCACTCGTACATGTAATGATGAAGAGCTGGGTGAAATAATTGGCTCTCGGTATTGATCCAGCCGCATGTTAGATATATGCCTGCCTGCACTCTTTAGCACCTGAACAAAGACGGGCGGACAGACAGACAGACAGACAGACAGACAGACAGACAGACAGACAGACAGGCAGGCAGGCAGGCAGGCAGGCAGGCAGGCAGGCAGGCAGACCGTTGCTTCTATTTGGCTTGAAAAACTAAGTGGACCGATTAAGGTCTCTGAGAAACGTGTGAAAAGTGCTGTGGACTGCAGGACAGTTGTTTCAGCCGTAACGTACTGAAAAAAAAGCCTTCGTCAAAGACTGAAGAATAGCAACCTGAGGAGAGATACATAGTAAGAAATGTCTATGAATTGCAGTTGGTTTAATGTTAAATAATTAAGGGGATTGTCATGGATTTCAATGTAGGAGGTTCTTGATGACGGTGTATCTCTTGGTTGTACATACAGCGTTGTCATCCTCAATACGAGCTCACTAAAACAAACCATCCTCTGTCTCTCTTAACGAACCGGCCTTTGTCTGTTACCTCACATTGTAACCTGGTTAACACTGAAGGTTTGCTTCAATAACAATAGACTGGCCTGTTTTATAAGATCCCTAAAAGGACATTTAGACTTTAAACTCTCAGTGGAGATTTAAAAATAAAAATAAAGATTTTTCACCGTGTTTTATACATATTTCCACACTATGAGACTGGAATAATAATAAAATGTTGAAAATAATGACCATGCCCTTATAGTGATCCCCCTTTCCTTAGTGGAAGAGCTGTTTGAAAAAGACTCCTGAAATGTCTGCCTGTTTTGGTGGGATGGAGTTTTGGCCTGCCCGGTGACATCACCAGGCTGGCCTAATTAGTTGATGGACCAATAAGAAAGCGAATTCCAAAAACTCTCTGCCAATGACAGCTAGTTGTCAGTTTTCCCCTCCACACTCAAACCACTCCCAGGCATTCGGCCTTGAAGTTACATACGTGTGATTTACAATTCTGACAAGCCTTGTCTCTTGGTCCAGTCATGTTCCGTTTGTCCTAGTATAGATGAAGAACCCTCTCTCGCTCTCTCTCTCTCTCTCTCTCTGTCTCCTTCTCTCTGTGTCTCTCTCTCTCTCT